>NW_026843589.1:17500-67447 GCF_030254825.1 Meriones unguiculatus | reverse complement strand
TCCTCTCTTCCATCTCCTCTCCCCACCATGTCCTTCACCATCTCCTCTCCCCATCTCCTCCCCTCATTCTCCTCTCCCCCACCATCTCCTCTCCCCCCCCCATCTCCTCTCCCCCACCATCTCCTCTCCCCACCATCTCCTCTCATCTCCCCACCATCTCCTCTCCCCACTCATCTCCTCTCCCCACCATCTCCTCTCCCCCACCATCTCCTCTCCCCCACCATCTCCTCTCCCCACCATCTCCTCTCCCCTCTCACTCCCCCACCATCTCCTCTCCCCCACCATCTCCTCTCCCCACCATCTCCTCTCCCCCACCATCTCCTCTCCCCCACCATCTCCTCTCCCCCTCTACCTCTCCCCCACCATCTCCTCTCCCCCACCATCTCCTCTCCCCACCATCTCCTCTCCCCCCACCATCTCCTCTCCCCACCATCTCCTCTCCCCACCATCTCCTCTCATCTCCCACCCATCTCCTCTCCCCATCATCTCCTCTCCCCCACCATCTCCTCTCCCCCACCATCTCCTCTCCCCCACCATCTCCTCTCCCCCACCATCTCCTCTCCCCCTCTACTCTCCCCCACCATCTCCTCTCCCCCACCATCTCCTCTCCCCACCATCTCGTCTCATCTCCCCACCATCTCCTCTCCCCATCATCTCCTCTCCCCCACCATCTCCTCTCCCCCACCATCTCCTCTCCCCACCATCTCCTCTCATCTCCCCACCATCTCCTCTCCCCACCATCTCCTCTCCCCACCATCTCCTCTCCCCACCATCTCCTCTCCCCACCATCTCCTCTCCCCCCTCTACTCTCCCCACCATCTCCTCTCCCCCACCATCTCCTCTCCCCACCATCTCCTCTCCCCCACCATCTCCTCTCCCCATCATCTCCTCTCCCCCACCATCTCCTCTCCCCATCATCTCCTCTCCCCCACCATCTCCTCTCCCCCACCATCTCCTCTCCCCACCATCTCATCTCATCTCCCCACCATCTCCTCTCCCCACCATCTCCTCTCCCCATCATCTCTTCTCCACCACCATCTCCCCCTTCATTTCCTCTCCCCCTCCACCTCCTCTCTTCATCTCCTCTCCTCATATTTTCTCCTTCATCTCTCCTCCACCATCTCCTCTCCTCCATCACCTCTCCCCATCTCCTCTAACCATCTCTTCTATCTCATCTCCTCTCCCCCACCATCTCCACTCCTCCATCTCCTCCCCTACTCCTCTCCCCTCCATCTCGTCTCCCCATCTCGTCTCCCTATCTCATCTCCCCATCTCCTATCCTCCATCTCCTCTCCCCATCTCCTCTCCATCTCCTCTCCCCATCTCCTCTCCCCATCTCCACTTCCATCTCCAATCCTCCATCTCCTCTCCCCCACCATCTCCCCTCCCCCACCATCTCCTCTCCCCATCATCTCCTCTCTCCCACCATCTCCTCTCTCATCTCTCCCCACCATCTCCTTCACCATCTCCTCTCCCCATCATCTCCTCTCCCCAAGCTCTTCTCCCTCATCTCCTCTCCTTTCCATCTCCTCTACTCCACCATCTCCTCTCCTCCAACTCCTCTTCTCATCTCTTCTCCTCCAACTCCTCTCCTCCCCCATCTCCTCTCCCCATCTCTTCTCCGCATCGTCTCTTCTCCACCATCTCCTCTCCTTATATGTTCTCCTCCATCTCCTCTCCCCCTCCATCTCCTCTCCCCCTCCATCTCCTCTCCCCTTCCATCTTCTCTCCCACACCATCTCCTCTCCCCATCATCTCCTCTCCCCCACCATCTCCCCCTTCATCTCCTCTCCCCCACCATCTCCTCTCTTCATCTTCTCTCCTCATATCTTCTCCTTCATCTCTCCCCCTCCATCTCCTCTCCCCACCATCTCCTCTCTTCATCTCCTCTCCTCATATCTTCTCCTTCATCTCTCCTCCACCATTTCCTCTCCCCATCTCTTCTCCCCATCATCTCTTCTCCCCACCATCTCCTTCACCATCTCCTCTCCCCACCATCTCCTTCACCATCTCCTTTCCCCATCATCTCCTCTCCCCCAGCTCTTCTCCCTCATCTCCTCTTCTTTCCATCTCCTCTACTCCACCATTTCCTCTCCTCCAACTCCTCTTCTCATCTCTTCTCCACCATCACCTCTAACAAGCATCTTCTCTCCCCCACAATCTCCTCTCCCCCACCATCTCCTGTCCCCCTCCATCACCTCTCCCCATCTCTACTCCCTCATCTCCTCTCCCCCACCATCTCCACTTTTCCATCTCCTCCCCCAACTCCTCTCCCCTCCATCTCTTCTCCCCATCTCCTCTCCCCTCCATCTCCTCTCCCCATCTTCTCTTTATCTGCTCTCCCCATCATCTCCTCTCCCCCACCATCTCCTCTCCCCTCCATCTCCTCTCCCCCTCCATCTCCTCTCCCCCACCATCTCCTCTCCCCCACCATCTCCCCCTTCGTCTCCTCTCCCCCACCAGCTCCTCTCCCCTTCATCTCCTCTCCCCTACCATCTTCTCTCTCCCTCCATCTCCTCTCCCCCACCATCTCCCCCCTTCGTCTCCTCTCCCCCACCAGCTCCTCTCCCCCACCAGCTCGTCTCCCCACTATCTCCTCAGATAGGAGGGAAGCAAGAAGGAAGGAAGGAAAGACAAAGGAAAGAAAGGAGCAAGGAAGGAAGGAGGAAGGAAGGATGGAGGGAAGGAAGCAGGAAGGATGGAAGTATGGTAGGAAGGAGGGAAGTTGGGAAGTAAGGAAGGAGGGAAGAAAGCAAAGAGGGAAGGAATGAAGAAGGGAAGGGAGGAGGATTGAAGGAAGGAAGAAGGAAGAAAGAAAGAAAGAAAGAAAGAAAGAAAGAAAGGAGGGAAGCAAGGAGGAAGGAAGGATGGACACGAGGAAGAAGGAGGAAGGAAGGAAGAATGGAGGGAAGGAAGGAAGAAGGAAACGAAGAAAGGAAAATAGGGAAGGAGAAAAGGAAGGAGGAACAAAAGGAGGAAAAAAGGAAAGAAGGAAGGAGGGAGGGAAGGAAGAAGGAAAGAAGGAGGGAAGAAAAGAAGGATGGAAGGAAGGAGGAAGAAAGTAAGGAAGGTGGAAAGGAAGGAAAAAGAGGAAGGGAAGGGGGAATGAAAAAAGAAAAAAGGGAGGAAGGGAGGGAAGGAAGCAGGGAAAGAAGAAAGGAGGGAAGGAATGAGGAAGCAAGAAAGGAAGGAAGGAAGAAAGGAAGGAAAGAAGGAAGGAAAATAGGGAAGGAGGGAAGGAAGGAGGAACGAAAAGAGGAAGGAAGGATGGAAGGAAGGAAAGAAGGATGGAAGGAAGGAAGGAAGGAAAAAGGGAGGGAAGGAAGAAAGAACGAAGGAGGGAAGGAAGGAGGGAGGAAAGGAAGAAAAATATAAGGAAGCAAGGATGGAAAAAAGAAGGAAGGAAGGAAGGAAGGAAGGAAGGAAGGAAGGAAAGAAGGAAGGAGGGAAACAAGGAAGGAAGGAGAGAGGGAAGGGAGAATGAAAGAAGGAGGGAAAAAAGGAAGGAGGGAAAGAAAAAAGGATGGACGGAAGGAAGAAAGGAGGGAAGGAGGAGGGAGAGAAGGAAGGACGAAGGAAGGAAGGAAGAAAGGAAGGAAGAAAGGATAAAAAAAGAAGGAAGGAGGGAAGGAAGGAGGAGAGAGGGAGGGAAGAAAGGAGGGAAAAAAGAAGAAAGAAGAGAAGGAAGGAGGGAAAGAAAGAAGAAAGGAAAATAGGGAAAGAGGGAGAGAAGGAAGGAGGGAAGCAAGGAAGAAGGTAAGGAAGGAAAGAAGTAAGGAAAGAGGGAAGGAAGGAAGGAGGGAAGGAAGGAAGGAAAGACTGAAGGAAGGAGGAAGGGAAAGAAGGAGGAAAAGAAAGGCAAATAGGGGAGGAAGAAGGAAGGAAGAAGGAGGGAAGGAAGGAGGAAGGAGGGAAAGAATGGAAGGAAAGAAGGAGGAAAGCAAGGAGGAAGGAAGGATGGAAGAAATGAAGGATGGAAGCAAGGAGGAAGGGAAGAAAGGAGGAAGGGAAGGAAGGAGGAAGGAAGGAGGGAAGGAAGGATGGAGGGAAGGAAGAAAGGAAAATAGAAAAAAAAGGAAGAAAGGAAGGAAAAAAGAAGGGAAGGAAAAAGGGAGAAAAGGAAGTAAGGAGGGAGAGAAGGAAGAAGGAATAAAAGAGGGAAGAAAGGAAGTAGGAAAAAAGTAATGAAGGTGGGAAGAAAGGAGGGAGAGAGGGAAGGAGGGAATGAAAGAAGGAAGAAGGAAAAAAGAAGGGAGGGAGGAAGGGATGGAAGGAAGAAGGAAAAGAAGAAAGGAGGGAAGGAAGAAGGAAGGGAGGAAGGAGGGTAGGAAGAAAAGAAAATAGGGAAGGAGGGAAGGAAGGAGGAAGAAAGGCAGGAAAGAAGGCTGGAAGGAAGAAAGGAAGGAACATAGGAGGAAGGAAGAAAAGGATAGAAGGTAGGAGGGAAGGAAGGAGGGAAGGAAGGAAGAAAGAAAGGAGGGAAAAAAGGAAGGAAAGAAGGAAGGATGGATGGAAGGAAGGAGGGAGAGAAGGAAGGAAGGAAGGAAGGAGGGAGGGAAGAAAGAAGGAAAGAAAGGAGGAAGAAGAGAAGGAAGGAGGGAAAGAAAGAAGAAAGGAAAATAGGAAAAGGGGGAGAGAAGAAAGGAGGGAAGCAAGGAACGAGGGAGGGAGGGAGGAAGAAAATAGGGAAGGAAGAAGGGAATGAAGGAAGGATGGACGGAAGGAAGGAGGGAAGGAAAGAAGGAGGAAAGGAAGAAAGGCAAATGGGGAAGGAAGGAACGAAGGAAGGAGGAAGGAAGGAGGGAAGGAAGGAGTAAGAAGGTAAGGAAGGAGGGAAGAAACCAGGGAAAGAAGAAAGGAGGAAAGGAATGAGGAAGGAAAGAAGGAAGGAGGGTAGGAAGACAGGAAAATACGGAGGGAGGGAAGGAAGGAGGAAGAAAGGAAAGAAAGGAGGGAAGGAAGAAGTGAGGGAAGGAAGAAGGAAAGGAGGGAACAAAGGAAGGAGGAAGAACTTAAGAAAGGAACAAAGGAAGGAAGGAGGGAGGGAAGGAACCAGGGAAAGAAGAAAGGAGGGAAGGAATGAGGAAGGAAGGAAGGAGGGTAGGAAGAAAGGAAAATAGGGAAGGAGGGAAGGAAGGAGGAAGGATGGAGGAAGAAAGGAGAGAAGGTGGGAAGAAAGGAAGGGTGGAAGGAAGGAAGGAAGGAAAGAAGAAAGAAAGGAAGGAAGGAAGGAAGAAGGGAAGGAAAGAGAAAGTGAAAGAAGGAGGAAAGGAAGAAGGCAAATAGGGAAGGAAGGAGGAAAGAGGGAAAGAATGGAAGGAAGGAAGGAGGGAAAGATGGAGGAACGAAGGAAGGATGGAAGCTGGATTGGAAGGAAGGAGGGTTGGAAGGATGGAAGGAAGGGGGAAGAAAGGACCAAAGGAAGGAGGGAGGGTAGAAAGTACTGAGGAAGGAGAGAAGGGAGAAAGGAGGAAAAAAAGGAAGGAGGGAAGGAATCAGGAAAGAAGGAGGGAGAGAAAGAAGGGGGAAGAGGAAGAAAGGAGGGAGGAAAGAAAGGAGGAAGGGAGGAAGGATGGAAAGATGAAAGAAGGAAGGAAGGTTGGAAGGAAGGAAAGAGGGAAGAAAGTAGGAGGGAGAGAGGGAAGGAAGGAGAGAAGGAAGGAGGAAGAAAGGATGGAGAGAGGGAAAGAAGGAAGAAAGGAAAATAGGGAAAGAGGGAGAGAAGGAAGAAGGGAAGCAAGGAAGGAGGTAGAGAAGGAAGGAATAGGGAAGGAGGGAAGGAAGGAAGGAGTGAAGGAAGGAAGGAAGGAAGGAAAGAGGGAAGGATGGAAGGAAGGAGGGCAGGTAGGAAGAAGGGAAGGAAGAAGTGAAAGAAAAAAGGAGGGAGGGAAGGAGGGGAGAAAGGACAGAAGGAAGGAAGGAGGGAAAGAATGGAAGGAAGGAGGGAAGGAAGGAGTAAAGAAGGATGGAAGGAATGAGGGAAGGAATGAAGGGGAAGGAAGAAGCAAAGGAAGGAGGGAGGGAAGAAAGAACAGAAGGAAGGAGGGAAAGAAGGAAGAGGGAAGGAGGAAGGAAGGAGGGAAGGCAGGAAAGGGAAGGAAGGAGGGAGGGAAGAAAAAAGTAGGAAGGGAAGGAAGGAGGGAAGAGAGAACGAGAGAGGGAAGGAAGGAGGGAGGAAAGGAAGGGAGGAAGGATGGAGGGAGGGAAGGAAGGAAAGAGAGAAGAAGGGAGGGAAGAAAGGAGAGAGGGAAGGAAGGAGGGAGAAAAGGAAGGAAGTAGGTAGGGAAGGATGGAGAGAAGAAAGAAATGAAAATAGGCAAAGAGGGAAGGAAGGAGGAATGAAGGAAGAAGGAAGGAAAGATGGAGGAAAGAAAGGAGGAAGGAAGTAAAGAAGGAAGGAAGGAGGAAGGAAAGAGGGAAAAATGGAAAGTAGGAGGGAAGGAAGGAAGGAGGAATGGATGGAAGGAAGGAGGGAAGGAAGGACAGTAGTAAGGAAGAACAGAAGAAAGGAGGGAGGAAAGAAGGAGGAAAGGAAGAAAGGCAAATAGAGAAGGAAGGAAGGGAAGAAAGGAAGGAAGGAGGGAAGCAAGAAGGAAGGAAGGAAAGACAGAAGGAAGAAAGGAGCAAGGAAGGAAGGAGGAAAGGAAGGAAGGATGGAAGTATGGAAGAAAGGAGGGAAGGATAAAAGCAAAGGGAAAGGAAGGAAGAAGGGAAGGAAGGAAGGATTGAAGGAAGGAGGAAGGAAGGAGGGAAGGAGGGAAGGGGAAGGAAGGAGCGAAGGAAGGAAGGAGGGAGGGAAGGAAGTACGGAGGAAGAAGGGATGGAAGGAGGGAAGCAAGAATGAAAGAAGAAAAGACAGAGGGAAGGAAGGAAGGAGGGAAGGATGGAAGGAAGGAGCGAAGGAAGGAAAAAGGAAAGGCAGAAGGGAAGGAAAGAGGGAAGGAGTGAAGGAAGGAAGGAGGGAGGAAAGGGAGGAGGAAAGGAAGGATAAAGGGAAAGAAGAAAAAAGAGAGAAAGAAAGAAAAATAGGGAAGGAGGGAAGGAAGGACGAAGGAAGGAGAAAGGAAGGAAGGAAAGACAGAGGGAAGGAAGGAAGAAAGGAGGGAAAGAAAGAAGAAGGGAAAGAAGTAGGGAGGGAAGGAGGAAAGGATGGAAGGAAGGAAGGAGGGAAGGAAGCAAAGAGGAAGGGAAGAAGAGAAGGATGGTGGAAAGGAAGGAGGGAGAGAAGGAAGGAAGGAGGGAAGGAAGAAGGGAGGGAAGGAGTGAAGGAAGGAATGAAGGAAGGATGAAAGGAAGGAAGGGAGAATGGAAGGAAGGAGGAAGAGGGAAAGAAGGGAAGGAAGGAGGGAGGGAGGGAAGGAAAGAGGGAAGGAAGAATGGAGGGAGGGAAGGAGAGAAGCAGGGTGGGAAAGAGGGAAGGAGGGAAGGAAGGAGCGACAAAAGGAGGGAAGGAGCGAGGGAAGGAAGGAGAGGAGAAAGAAAGGAAAATAGGGAGGGAGGGAAGGAGGAAGGAAGGAGCAAGAAAGGAAGAAAAGACAAGATAGGAAGGAGGAAGGAAGGAAGAAAGGAGGGAAAAAGAAAAAAGAGAAGGAAGGAGGGAAGCAAGAAGGAAGGAATGAAAGATGGAGTAAAGGAAGGAGCAAGGAAGGAAGGAGGAAAGGAAGATGAAGGGCAAGGGAAGGAAGGAGGAAGGAAGGACGGAAGGATGGAAGAAAGGAGATGGGAAGGAATATAGGAGGGATGGAAGGAAGGACAGAAGGAGGGAGAGAAAGAAGGAGGAAAGGAAGAAAGCCAAACAGCAAAAAAGGGAAGGAAGGAGAAAAGAAAGATGAAGGAAAGAAGGAGGGAATGAAGGAGGAAAGGAGGAAGGAAGGACAGAAGGATGGAAGGAGGGAAGTTGGGAAGGAAGGAAGCAGGGAAGGAAGAAGGAATGGAAGGACAGAAGGAAGGAGGAAGTCAAGAAGGAGGGAAAGAAGGAAGAAGGGAAGGAAGGAATTTGGAAAGGAAGGAAGAAAGGAGGGAAGCAAGAAGGAAGGATAGAAAGATGGAGGGAAGGAAGGAGCAAGGATGAAAGGAGGAAAGGAAAGAGTGAGGGAAGGAAGGATGGAAAGAGGGGAGGAGGGGGTGGGGAAGTAAGTCAGGAGGGAAGGAAGGAAGAAAAGAGGGAAGGAAGGAAGGAGGGAAGTAAGGAAAGAAGAAGGAAGAAGGAGGGAAAGAATGGAAGGAAGTAAGGAGGGAATCAAGGAGAAAGGAAGGAAGATTGGAAGGAAGGAGAGAAGGGAGAAGGAAAGAAGGAAGGATGGAGGGAAGGAAAGAAAAACAGAAGGAAGCAAGGATGGATGGAAGGAAGGAAGGAATGAGGAGGGAATAAGGGAGGGAAGGAAGAAAGGAAAGAAGAAGGGAGGGAAAGAAGCAGGAAAATAAGACAGGCAAATAGGGAAGGAGGGAAACAAAGAGGAAGAAAGGAGGGAAGCAAGGAAGGAGGGAGGGAAGGAAGGAGGGAAGGGAAAAAGGAGGGATGGAAGAAAGGAGGGAGGAAAGAAAGGAAGAAATGAGGAGGGAATAAGGGAGGGAAGGAAGAAAGGAAGGAAGGAGGGAAGGAAGGAGGGAGGGAAAAAAGCAGGAAAGAAAGAAAGGCAAATAAGGAAGGAGGGAAGAAAGGAGAGAAGGAAGGAGAGAAGAAATGGAGGAAAGAAGGAAAGGAAAATAGGGAGGGAGGGCAGAAAACAAGGAGACAGGAAGAAAGAAAAACAGAAAAGGAGGGAAGGAAGGAGAAAGGAAATGAAGGAAGGAAGGGAGGAAAGTAGGAAGGAAAGAAGGAAGGAAAGGATGAAAGAAAAAGGGAAGGAAGGAGGAAGGAAGGAAGGAAGGAGGGAAGGATGGGAGGAAGCAGGGAAGGAAGAAAAGAGAAGGAAAGAAGGAGGAAGGAGGGAAGAAGGGTGGGAAGGAAGGAAGGAGAGAAGGAGGGAGGGAGAAAAGGAAGGAGGAAGGGAAGGAAAGAGAGAAGAAAGAAAGGAAAATAGGGAAAAAGGGAAGGAAGGAGGAAGAAAGGAAGGAAAGACAGAAGGAAGGAAGGAGGGAGAGAACGAAGGAGAAAAAAGAAAGGAGGGAAAGTAGGAGGAAGAAAGGAAGGAGGGAATGAAGGAAAAAAGAAAAGAAGGAAGGAGGGAAGGAAGGAAAGAGGGAAGGAAGAAGGGAGGGAGGGAAGGAGAGACGGAGGGTGGGAAGAAGGAAGGAAAAACAGAAGGAAGCAAGTATGGATGGAAGGAAGGAAGGAGAGAGGGAAGGGAGGAAGGAAGTAGGGAGAGAAGGAAGGAGAAAAGGTAGGAAGGAGTGAGAGAAGGAAGGAAAAGAAAAAGAAAGGAAAATAGGGAAGGAGGAAAGGAAAAAGGAAGCAGGAAGAAAGGAAGGAAAGATGGAGGGAAGAAAGGAGGAAGGAAGGAAAAAAGAAAGAATGAAGGAGGAAAGGAAGGAAGTAGGGAGGGAAGAAGGGAAGGAAGGAGGAAGGGAGGGAGGTAAGGAGGGAAGAAAGGAAGGATGGAAGGAAAGAAGGAAGGAAGAAGGGAAGGGGATGGAAGGAGGAAAGTAGAGAAGGAAAGAGGGAAGTAAGGAAGGAGGAAAGAAAGAAAGAAAAGGAGGGAAGGAAGAAGGAAGGGAAGGAAGGAGGAATGCAGGGAATGAAGGAGGGAAGGAGAGAAGGAAGGAAAAAGGAAAGAAAGGATAAAAGGAGGGAAGGAGGGAAGGAAGAAAGGAAAAAAAGGAAGGAAGGAGGTAAAGAAGGAGGGAAGAATGAAAGGAGGAAGGAGGAAAAGAAGAAAGTAGGGAGGGAGAAAAGGAGGGAAGGAAGGAAAAAGGGAGGGAGGGAAGGAAGGAGGGAAAGAAGAAAGGAGAGAAAGAAGGAAGGAAGGAGGGAAGGAAGAAAGGAAAATAGGGAAGGAGGGAAGAGAGGAGAAAGGGAAGGGAGGAACAAAGAAAGGAAGGAGGGAGGAAAAGAAGAAAAGAAGGAAGGATGGAAGGAAGGAAGGGGAAAGAGGGAAGGAGAAAAGGAAGGAATAAGGGAAGGAAAGAAAGAAAGAGACAGGGAAGGGAGGAGGGAAGAAATGAAGGAGGAAAGCAAGAAAGGAAAAGAAGGAAGGAACGAGGAAAGGAAGAATGGAAAATAGGAAAGGAGGGAAGGAGGAAGGGAAGGAGGGAGGGAAGGAAGGAAGGAAGGAAGGAAGGAAGGAAGGAAGGAAGGAAAATAGGAAGGAAGGAAGAAAAAAGGACAGGATGGAAGGAAAAAGGGAAGGAAGGAGGAAGGAAGAAAGGAGGGAAGAATGGAAGGAAGGAGGGAAGGAAGGAGAGAAGAAAGGAAGGATGGAAGGAAGGAGGGAGGGAAAGAAGCAGAAAAAAAGAATTTTTTTTTCTTTTTTTCTTTTCTTTTTGGAGGAAGGGACCCATGGTCATTTGATTTCTTTGGAAACCCGTTCGATGACTTTTTGGGGGGAAGCGAAGGGGTCCCCCAGGAAGTGGCAACCGAGGTAGTGGCTGGTTTTTCTCGGCCTTCGGTGGCTTTCCTGCTTCCGGTCCCGGCTTCTCTTCGTTTGGGTCAATGGGTCACGGGGGTCTCGCTGCGTTCTTCAGCGTCGTGTGGTGGCAGCGGAGTCACTATCCAACTAAGATAATTAATGGCCAAAAAGAAAAGTCGCTGCAGGGGGCATCGTGGGCAAAGGGGCAAGAAAGAGTCGAGGTCGCAGGACATGGACGGTTAAGGTCCTTGACCATAAATGGTCAAGGGGTTCCTCCCTTCCCTCCTTCCTTCCATTCTTCCCTCCTTTCTTCCTTCCTCCTTCCTTCCCTTTTTCCTTCCATCCTTTCCTTTTTTCTTCCTTCCTTCCTATTTTCCTTCCTTCCTTCCTTCCCTTCTTCCTTCCCTCCTTCCTTCCATTCTTCCCTCCTTTCTTCCTTCCTCCTTCCTTCCCTTTTTCCTTCCATCCTTTCCTTTTTTCTTCCTTCCTTCCTATTTTCCTTCCTTCCTTCCTTCCTTCCTTCCTTCCTTCCTTCCCTCCTTCCCTCCTTTCCTATTTTCCATTCTTCCTTTCCTCGTTCCTTCCTTCCTTCTTTTCCTTTCTTGCTTTCCTCCTTCATTTCTTCCCTCCTCCCTTCCCTGTCTCTTTCTTTCTTTCCTTCCCTTATTCCTTCCTTTCCTCCTTCCCTCTTTCCCCTTCCTTCCTTCCATCCTTCCTTCTTTTCTTCTTTTCCTCCCTCCTTCCTTTCTTTCTTCCTCCCTTCCCTTTCTCCTCTCTTCCCTCCTTCCCTATTTTCCTTTCTTCCTTCCCTCCTTCCTTCCTTCTTTCTCTCCTTTCTTCTTTCCCTCCTTCCTTCCCTCCCCCCTTTTTCCTTCCTTCCCTCCTTTTCTCCCTCCCTACTTTCTTCTTTTCCTCCTTCCTCCTTTCATTCTTCCCTCCTTCTTTACCTCCTTCCTTCCTTTTGTTCCTTTCTTCCTTCCCTCCTTCCCTCCTTTTATCCTTTCTTTCCTTTTTCCTTCCTTCTCTCCTTCCCTCCTTCCTTCCCTGCATTCCTCCTTCCTTCCCTTCCTTCTTCCTTCCCTCCTTGTCTTTCTTTCTTTCCTCCTTCCTTCCTTCCCTCTTTCCTTCTCTACTTCCCTCCTTCCATCCCCTTCCCTTCTTCCTTCCTTCTTTCCTTTCATCCTTCCTTTCCTCCCTCCTTACCTCCCTCCCTTCTTCCTGATTCCCCGCACGCATTGAACTCGAACGTTCAGCCATAACAAGCACCATTTGAGGCGTAACGGGAATCTTTTCTCTTTCTTTCTTGGCCGATTTCCACCGAACTCCACTCCCTGTCTACCTGTACCGACTCTAAAGTATTTCTAAAACGGCTCATCGGAGCCCCTGTTTGTCACCGATTTCTGACTTTGTCGTTGGGACCACAAAATAGGACCATTATTATTATTAATTATTATTATTATTATTATTATTATTATTATTATTATTTGGGTCTTTAAAATTGTTGGGATCTCTGTAGAGGCACTTTGATTCAAACCAAACGTAAGCCGAGGTGACTCTTGAGCGGTGCTAGGACAACCGGCGTGGAGCTGCTTCCCACGGTGGCGACAGAACTATTTCCGTTTCCTTCTCCGTATTGAGTGACGAAGGCTATTAACTGCATCGATGCTAGGACGTTTCCGGTTTCGCGGAAATTAAGGCTGTTTTCTGTTAAGTATGTAAGGTTAAGCTTGGGTTTCAAAGAGCTGCTTCATGGGGGTCTTTGGTCGTTTGCTTAAAAGACAAAGAAAATCAATGCGAACGTGTTTGGTGCATTCTTTCATGAGTGGGGTCTGCGGAAAAAAAAAAAAGAAGGATCGAAAGAAGGAAGGGAGGGAAGAAAGTGCTGAAGGGAGGAGGAAAGAGAGGAAGGAGGGAGGGAAAGAAGGAAGAAAGGAAGGAAGGAGGGAAGGAAGGAGGAAGAAAGAAGGAGGGTAGGAAGGAGGGAATGAAGGAGGGAGGGAAGGAAGGAAGGAGGGAGGAAAGGAAGGAAAAATAAATAGAAGGAAGGAGGGAGGGAAGGGCAGAGAGAAGAAAGAAAGGAAAATAGGGAAGGAGGGAAGTAAGAAGGAAGGAGGGAAGGAAGGAAGAAGGAAGGCAGGAGGAAAGGAAGGAAGAAGGAAGGAGGGAAGGATGGAAGGTAGGAGGGAAGGAGGGAAGGTTGAAGGAAGGAGAGAAGGAAAAAGAAAAGGAAGAAGGGAAAAAAGGAAGAATGGAGGGAGGGAAGGAAGAAAGAGGGTAAGGAAAAAAGGAGGGAAGGAAGGAAGGACAGAAGGTAGGAAGGAGGAAAATGGGGAGGAAAGAAAGAAAGGCAAATAGGGAAGGAGGGAAGGAAGGAGGAAGGAAGGAAGTAGGAAAGGAAGAAGAAAGGAAGAAAGAAGAGAAGGAAGTAGGAAGGAAGGAAGGAAAGATGGAAGGAGGGAAGGAAGGAGGAAAGTTGGGAAGGAGGGAAGGAAGAAAGCAAAGAGGGAAGGAAGATAGGTGGGAGGAAAGTAAGGAAGGAGGGAAGGAAGGAGGAAGATAAGGAAAGACATAAGGAAGGAAAGAGGAAAGAAGGAGGGAAGGAAGGAGGAAGGAAGGAAGATAGAAGGGAGGAAGGGAGGAGCAAAGGAAGGAGGAAGGAAGAAAACATGGAAGGCAGGAAGGAGGAAGGAAGGAAGGAAGGAAGAAAGGATGGAAGGTAGGAGGGAAGGAAGGAGGAAAGGATGGAAGGTAGGAGGGAAGGAAGGAGGGAAGGAAGAAGGAAATGAAGAAGGGAAGGAAGGATGGAGAGAAGGAAGGAAGGAGGGAAGAAAGGAAATACAGAAAGTAGGAAGGAGGGAAAGAAGGAGGAAAGGAAGATAGGCAAATAGGGAAGGATGAAAGGAAGGAAGGAAAGAAGGAAGGAAGGAAGGAATTAGGAAGGAAGGAAAGATGGAGGGAAGGAAGGAGCAAGGAAGGAAGGATGGAGGGAAGGAAGTATGAAAGAAGGATGAAAGGATGGAAGGAGGGATGTTGTGAAGGAAGGAGGAAGAAGAGGAGATAGGAAGAAGGAGGGAAGAAAGGAGGAAGGAAGGAAGGAGGGAAGGGAAGAAGGAAGGAAAGGAGGAAAGCAAGAAAGACAAATAGGGAAGGAGGGAGGGAAGGAGGAGGGAAGGAAAGAGGGAAGCCAGAAAGAAGGGAGGAAAGAAAGGAAGGAGGGAAGGAAAAAGGGAGGGATGGAAGGAAGGAGAGAGGAAAGGAAGGAAGGAGGTGGGAATAAGGGAGGGAAGAAAGAAAGGAAGGAAGGAGGGAGGGAAAGAGGGAGGGAAAGAAGCAGGAAAGGAAGAAAGGCAAATAGGGAAGGAGGGAAGGAAGGAGGAAGGAAGTAGGAAATAAGGGAGGGAAGGAAGAAAGGAAGGAAGGAGGGAAGGATTGAGGGAGAGAAAGAAGCAGGAAAGAAAGAAAAGCAAATAGGGAAGGAGGAAAGGAAGGAGGAAGGAAGGAGGAAAGAAGGAGGGAAAGAATGGAGGGAAGGAAGAAGAGAAGCAAGAAGGAAGAAAGGAATGATGGAGGAAGGAAATAGGGAAGGAAAAAAGGAAGAAGGAAGGATCGAAGGAAGGAAGAAGGGAGGGAAGGAAGTACTTAAGAAAGGAGGGAAGAGAGGAAGGAGGAAAGGAAGGAGGGAAGGAAGGAAGAACAGAAGGAAGGAGGGAAGGAAGAAGGGAAGAAAAGAAGGTGGGAAAAAAGGGAGGTAAAGAAGGAAGGAAGGATAGAGGAATGAAGGAGGTAAAGAAGAAGGAAAGGAAGGAAGGATGGAGGGAAGGAAGGAGGGAAGGAAAATGGGAAGGAAGGAGGGAAGTAATGAGGAAAGGAAGGAGGAAAGGAAGGAACTAGGGAGGAAAGGAAGGAGAAAAGGAAGGCAGGAGGGAAGGAAGAAAAAAGAGAAGGAAGGACAGAAGGAAGGAGGAGGGAAAGAAGGAGGAAAGGAAGAAAGGCAAATAGGGAAGGAGGGAAGAAAGGAGGAAGGAAGGAAAGACATTGTGAAGGAAGGAGCAAGGAAGGAAGGCAGAAGGAAAGGAAGGAGGAAGGAAGGAAGAAGGAAGGAAGGATGGATGGAAGGATGTACAGAGAGAAGGAAGGAGGAAGGAAGGAAGCAAAAAAGGAAGGAAGAAGAGAAGGAAGGTAGGAGGGAGGGAAGTAAGGAAGGAGGGAAGGAAGAAGAGAAGAAAGGAAGGACGAAGGAAGGAGGGAGGAAAAAAAAGCAGGAAAAAGAAAGGCAAATAGGGAAGGAGGGAAGGACTTAGGAAGGAAGGAAGGAAGGAAGGAAGGAAGGAAGGAAGGAAGGAAGGGAAGCAATGAAGGAGGGAGGGAAGGAAGGAGGAAGAAGAGAAGGTAGGAGGAAGGAGGGAAGGAGGGAAAGGATGGAGGGAGGAAGGAGGGAAGGAAGGAAGGGGAGAAGGAAGGATTGAAGGAAAGGCTGGAGGAAAGAAAGTACTGAACGAAGGAGGGAAGAGAGGAAGGAGGGAAGGAAGAAAGGAGGGAAGGAAGAACAGAAAAAAGGAGGGAAGGAGGGAGCAAGGAAGGAAGGAGGAACTGAAGGAAGAAGAGAAGGAAGGAGGTAAGGAAGGGAGGAGGGAAGGAAGGAAGGAGGGATGGGAGGAAGGAGGAATAAAAGGAAGGAAGGAGGTAGGGAAGGATAGAGAGAAGAAAGAATGGAAAATAGAAAAGGAGGGAAGGAAGGAGGGAAGGAGGAAGGAAGGAAAATAGAGAAGAAGGGAAGGAAGAAGAAAGAAAGGAAGGAAAGACGAAGGGAATGAAGGAGGAAGGAAGGAAGGAGAGAAGGAAGGAGGAAGAAAGGAAGGAAAAAATGAAGGAGGGAGGGAAAGAAGTAGGACGGAAGGACAGAAGGATGGAAGGAGGGAAAGAAGGAGGGAAGTTGGGAAGGAAGGAAGGAAGCAAAGAGGGAAGGAAGGAGAGAAGGAAAGAATAAAAAAAGGAAGGAGGGAAGCAATGAGAAAGGAAGGAAGGAAGTACGGAAGGTAAGGAAGGAGAAAGGAAGGAAGTAGGGAAGGAAGGATGGAAGGAAGGAAGGAAGGAAGGAAGGAAGGAAGGAAGGAGGAAAGAAAGGAGGGAGAGAAGGAAGAAGGAAGGATGAAGGAAGGAAGGATGGAGAGAAGAAAGGAGTAGGGAGGGAGAGAGGGAAGGAAGGAAGTAGGGAAGGAGGGAAGAAAAATGGGAAGGAGGGAAGGAAGTAGGGAAGGAAGGAGGAGGGAGGGAGGGAAGAGAGGAGGGAAGAAAGGAAGGAGGGATGGAAAGAAGGAAGAAAGGAAAATAGGTAAGAAGGGATGGAAGCAAGGAAAGAGGGAAGGAAAAGAAGGAAGTAGGGAATCAAGAAGGAAAAAAGGAAGGATGGAAGGATGGAAGGAGAAAAAAGGAAGGAAGGAGGAAGGAAGAAAGGAGGGAAGCAAGAAGGAAGGAAGGAGCAAGGAAGGAAGAAAGGAGGGAAGGAATGAGGAATGAAGGAAAGAAGGAGGGAAAGAGGGCAGGAGGGAGGGAAGTTGGGAATTAAGGAAGGAAGGAAGGAAAAAGTGAAGGAAGGAGGGAAGGAAGGAGGAAGGAAGAAAGGAAGGAAGGAAGAAGGGAAAGAAGGATGGAAGGAAGGAGGGAAGGTAGGAAGGAGGAAAGGAAGGACAGAAGGAAGGAGGGAGGGAAAGAAGGAAAATAGGGAAGGAGGGAAGGAAGGAGAAAGGAAGGAAGGAAGGAGGAAGGAGGGAAAAATGGAAGGAAGGAATGAAGGGAAAAGGGAGGGAAGCAAGAAGGAAGGGAAGATGGAGGGAAGGAAGGAGGAAAGGAAGGAAAGAGGAAAAAAGGAGGGAGGAAAGGAAGGATAGAGGGAAGGAAGGAGGGAGGGAAGTAAGGAAGGAAGGAGGGAAGGAAGGAAGGAGGGAAGGAAGTAGGGAAGGAGGGAAGGAAGGAGGAAAGGAAGGAGGGAAGGAGGGAAGGATGAAGGAAGGAAGGAGGAAAAGAAGGAAGGAGGGAGAGAAGGAGGGAAGGAAGGAAGGATGGAAGGAAGAAAGAAAGGAAGGAAGGGAGGAAGGGAGGATGGAAGGAAGGAGGAAGAGGGAAAGAAGGGAAGGAAGGAAGGAGGGAGGGTAGTAAGGAAGGAAGGAAGAAAAGAAGGAAGGAAGAAGGGAAGGAAGGAAAGACAGAAGAAAGAATGAAGGGAGGGAAGGAGAGAAGGAGGGTGAGAAGGAAGGAGGGAGGGAAGGAGGGAGAAAAGAAAAGAAGGAGAGAGGGAAGGAAGGAGAAGAGAAAAAAGGAAAATAGGGAAGGAGGGAAGGAAGGAGGAAGAAAGGAAGGAAGGACAGGGAAGGAAGGAAGAAAGGAGGAAAAGAAGGAAAGAGGAAAGGAAGGAGGGAGGCAAGAAGGAAGGAAGGAAAGACAGAGTGAAGGAAAGAGCAAGGAAGGAAGGAGGAAAGGAAGGATGAAGGAAGGAAGAAAGGAGGAAGTAAGGAAGGATGGAAGGATGGAAGAAGGGAAGGAAGGAGGGAAGTTGGGAAGGAGGGAAGGCAGGAGGGAGGGAAGGGAGGAAAGAGGAAAGGAATGAAGGACAGAAGGAATGAGGGAGGGAAAGAAGGAGAAAAGGAAGAAAGGAGGGAAGGAAGAAGGAAGGAGGGATGGAAGAAGGAAGGAAGGAGGGAAGGAAGGAAGGAGGAATGAACGAAGGAAGTAGAGAAGGAGAGAAGGAAGGAGGGAGGGAAGGATGGAGAGCAGAAAGAAAGGAAAATAGGAAAGGAGGGAAGGAAGGAGGAAGAAAGGAAGGAAAGACGGAGGGAAGGAAGTGGGAAGGAAGGAAAGATTGAGGGAAGGAAGTAGCAAGGTAAGAAGGAGGAAGGAAGGGAGGAAGGAAGGAAGGAGGAAGGAAGGAGAGAAGGAACAAAGGAGGAAGGAGGGCGTCCACTGGGTCACAGGGTCATGGGGTTACGGGGTCACAGGGTCATGGGGCGTGCACGGGGGTCATGGGATGCACGAGGTCACGGGGTCTCGGGGTTGTGGACAAGGTCACGGGGCGTGCATGGTGTCAAGGTTTGCACGGCGAGGGGCATGCACGGGGTCACGGGGAGAGCACGGGGTCACGGGTCATCCCATCCTCATCCCCATCTTCATTCCATCCTCATCCTTTGCTCATCCTCATCCCCATCCTCATCCCATAGTCATCCCATTGTCATCCCCATCCATTCCTCATCCCCATCCCATCCCCATTCCGTCCCCATCCTCAATGCATCCTCATTCCTGTCCTCATCCCATCCTCATCCTCATCCTCATCCCCATCCTCATCTCCTCATCCTCATCCTTATCCTCATCCCCATCTGTATCCTCATCCCATCCTCATCTTCATCCCATCCTCATCCTCATCCCATCCTCATTCCACCTCATCCTCATCCCCATCCTCATCTCTATCCTCATCCCCATCCTCATCCTCATCTCCTCATCCTCATCCTTATCCTCATCCCCATCTGTATCCTCATCCCCATCCTCATCTTCATCCCATCCTCATCCCATCCTCATCCTCATCTCTATCCTCATCCTCATTCCACCTCATCCTCATCTCTATCCTCATCCCCATCCTCATCCTCACCTCCTCATCCTCATCCCCATCTCCTCATCCTCATCCCCATCCTCATCTTCATCCCATCCCATCATCATCCCTTCCTCATCCTCATCCCCATCCTCATCCCATTCTCATCTCATCCTCCTCCTCTCTTCCTCATCCCCATCCTCATCCCCATCCCATCCTCAACACATCCTCATCCCCATCCTCCTCCCCTATTCAGCCTCATGACATCCTCAGCTACATCCTCAAAACATCCTCATCCCCATCCCATCCTCATCCCCATCCCTCCTCCTCATTACATCCCTTCCTCATCCCATCCCTTCCTCATCCTCATATCATCCTTTCATCATCCTCATTCAATCCTCATCCCCATCCCATCCTCATCTTCATCCTATCCTCTTCCTTATCCTCATCCCCATCACATCCTCTTCCTCATCCCATCCTCATCCTCATCTCCATCCTCATCCTCATCTCCATCCTCATCCTCATTCCCATCCTCATCCCCATCCTCATCTCCATCCCCATCCTCATCCTCACCTTCATCCTCATCCTCATCCCATCCGATCCTCATCCCCATCCTCACCTTCATCCTCATCTCCATCCTCATCCTCACCTTCATCCTCATCCTCATCCTCATCCCCATCCTCATCTCCATCCTCATCCTCATCCTCATCTCCATCCTCATCCTCATCCCATCCGATCCTCATCCCCATCCTCATCTCCATCCTCATCCTCATCTCCATCCTCATCCTCATCTCCATCCTCATCCTCATCCCATCCGATCCTCATCCCCATCCTCATCTCCATCCTCATATTCATCTCCATCCTCATCCTCATCTCCATCCTCATCCTCATCCCATCCGATCCTCATCCCCATCCTCATCTCCATCCTCACCTTCATCCTCATCTCCATCCTCATCCTCATCTCCATCCTCATCCTCATCTCCATCCTCATCCTCATCTCCATCCTCATCCTCATCCCATCCGATCCTCATCCCCATCCTCATCTCCATCCTCATCCTCATCTCCATCCTCATCTCCATCCTCATCCTCATCCCATCCGATCCTCATCCCCATCCTCATATTCATCGCCATCCTCATCCTCATCTCCATCCTCATCCCCATCCTCATCCCATCCTCATCCCCATCCTCATCTCCATCCTCATCCTCATCCCATCCGATCCTCATCCCCATCCTCATCCTCATCTCCATCCTCATCCTCATCCTCATCTCCATCCTCATCCTCATCTCCATCCTCATCTCCATCCTCATCCTCATCTCCATCCTCATATTCATCGCCATCCTCATCCTCATCCTCATCCCATCCGATCCTCATCCCCATCCTCATCTCCATCCTCATCTCCATCCTCATCCTCATCCCATCCGATCCTCATCCCCATCCTCATCCTCATCCCCATCCTCCTCCTCATCCCATCCCCATCCTATTGTCATCCCATCCTCAAAGTACCCTCATCCCCATCCTCACCCTCATCCCCATCCTCATCTCCTTCCCCATCCTCACTCCATCCCATCGTCTTTCATTTCGTATCTCATTTCCCCCCCCCCAAGACTCCGTGTCTGAGGCTCCCCGGGGGCTGTGGGGCGTGGCCAGCTGCTGGGCGTGGTCAGCTGCGGGGTGTGTCTCTCCGTGGGGGCGTGGCCAGCTGTCTTCTCAGCCCTGTGGGGGCCCGGGGCTCGAACCCGGCTCCCCTGGAGGAGCAGCGGGCGCCCCTGACCGCTCCCCAGTCGCGCGGGTTCGGGAGAAACATTTTTCTTCATTTTATTCATCTTATTATTTATTCATTTTTATTTTATTTTCATACTCTCCCCCCTGCTCCCCTTTTCTCCCTCCTCCTCTTCCTCCTCCTTCTCTTCCTCATCTTCCTCCTCCCCATCTCTTCCTCCTCCTCTCCTTCTCTTCCTCCTCATCTCCTCCTACTCCTTCCCTTCCTCCTCCTCCTCCTTCTCTCTTCCTCATCTTCCTGCTCCTCCTCCTTCTCTTCCTCCTCCATCTCCTACTTCCCTTCCTCCTCCTCCTTCTCTTCCTCATCTTCCTGCTCCTCCTCCTTCTCTCTTCCTCATCTTCCTGCTCCTCCTTCTCTCTTCCTCCTCCTCCTCCTTCTTCTCTTCCTCAGCTTCCTGCTCCTCCTCCTCCATCTCCTCCTCCTCCTTCTCTTCCTCATCTTCCTGCTACTCCTCCTTCTCTATCTCTTCCTCTCTTCCTCAGCTTCCTGCTCCTCCTCCTCCTTCTCTTCCTCCCCATCTCCTCCTTCTCCTCCTCCATCTCCTCCTCCTCTTCCTCCTTCTTCTCTTCCTCATCTTCCTGCTACTCCTCCTCCTTCTCTATCTCTTCCTCCTCTCCCTCCTCTTCCTCCTTCTTCTCTTCCTCAGCTTCCTGCTCCTCCATCTCCTCCTCCTTCTTCTCTTCCTCCTCCTCCTGCTCTTCCTCAGCTTCCTGCTTCTCCTCCTCCCTTCCTCCATCTCCTCCTCTTCCTCCATCTCCTCCTTCTCCTCTTCCTCCTTCTTCTCTTCCTCATCTTCCTGCTCCTCCTTCTCTTCCTCCCCCCTCCTCCTCCTCCTTCTCTTTTTCCTTTCTCTTCCTCATCTTCCTGCTCCTTCTCCATCTCCTCCTCATCATCTTCCTGTTCCTCCTCCTCTTCCTCTTCCTCCCCTCCCCTCCTCCACGACCACTGCCCACCCGGAGCTCCCCTGGCCTGGATCTCCCTCCTTCTCCCACCGTGTCATCCCCCTGCCTCAGTCTCCCCAGCACAGCCGACTCCCCCCCCCCCAAGTCACTGTGTCTCCCTCCTCCTTCAGGGCGTCCCAGAGCTCAGGCTGGTCTCGAACTCGTGACAGTGCTCCAGCCTCAGCCTCTCGAGCGCCCGCGGTTCGGTTGGCCTCGACCACCCTCCTGGCCATCCTCCTGCCTCGAGACTCCCAAATGCTGGATCTCACACTAGATGGGTCCTGAGCCGGGACTCGAACGCGGGGTCCTCTGGGAGAGCAGGAACTTGGCGAGTTCTAGGACAGCCCGGGCCTCAGGGAGAGTCTAGGGGCCGGGGCTTCCCAGAGGGACCCCCACCCCCGCCTGAAAACAAGGGGGAAGAGTCACAGGGAGGGGAAGGGATGGAGGGAGATGGGGGGAGATGGGGAGGGATGGAGGGAGATGGGGAGGGATGGAGGGAGATGGAGAGGGATGGAGGGAGATGGGGAGGGATGGAGGGAGATGGGGAGGGATGGAGGGAGATGGGGAGGGATGGAGGGAGATGGGGAGGGATGGGAGGGAGATGGGGAGGGATGGAGGGAGATGGGGGAGGGGATGGAGGGAGATGGGGAGGGATGGAGGGAGATGGGGAGGGATAAAGACTGATGGAGGGAGATGGAGGGAAATGGAGGGAGAAGAAGAGGGATGGAGGGAGGAGGGAAAGGGAGAGGGATGGGGAGATGGAGAGGGATGGACGAGGATGGAGGAGGAGGAGGAAGGGAGATGGGGAGGAATGAGGGAGATGAGGAGAGATGGAGGGAGATGGAGAGGGATGGAGGAGGATGGAGGAGGAGGAAGGGAGATGGGGAGAAATGAAGGAGATGGAGAGGGATGGAGGGAAATGGAGGGAGAAGGAGAGAGATGGGGAGAGATAGAGGGAGGAGTGAGATGGGGAGAGATGGAGGGAGATGGAGAGGGATGGAGGAGGAGGAAGGGATGGAGGGAGATGGGGAGGATGGAGGGAGATGGAGAGGATGGAGGGAGATGGAGAGGGATGGAGGGAGATGGAGAGGATGGAGGGAGATGGGGAGGGATGGAGGGAGATGGAGAGGGATGGAGGGAGATGGGGAGGGATGGAGGGAGATGGAGAGGGTGGAGGGAGATGGAGAGGGATGGAGGGAGATGGAGAGGGATGGAGGGAGATTGAGGGATGGAGGGAGATGGAGAGGGATGTGAAGGGATAGAGAGGGATGGAAGCGAATGAGATGAAGAGGGTGGAGGGAGATGGAGGGGGATGGAGGGAGATTGAGGGATGGAGGGAGATGGAGAGGGATGGAGGGAATGAGATGGAGAGGGTTGGAGGGAGATGGGAAGGAACGGATGGAGATAGGGAGGGAGAGGGATGGAGGGAGATAGGGAGGAATTGAGCCAGATGGAGAAGGATGGAGGGAGATGAAGGGAGATGGAGAGGGATGGAGGGAGATTGGGAGGGATGTGGGAGATGGGGAGGGATGGAGGGAGAAGGAGGGAAAGGGAGAGGGATGAGGGAGAAGATGGAGGGAGATGGAGAGGGATGGAGGGAGGATGGGGACGGATGGAGGAAGATTGAGGGATGGAGGGAGATGGAGAGGGATGAGGGAGAAGATGGAGGGAAGATGGAGAGGGATGAGGGAGAAGATGGAGGTAGATGGAGAGGGATGGAGGGAGATGGGGAGGGATGAGGGAGATGGGGAGGGATGGAGGGAAATGGAGGGAGAAGGAGGGAAAGGGAAAGGGATGGAGGAGGATGGCGAGGGATGGAGGGAGATGGAGGAGATGAAGAATGGAAGGAGAAGGAGATGGAGCGGGATGGAGGGAGATGGAGAGGGATGGAGGGAGATGGGGAGGGATGAGGGAGATGGGGAGGGATGGAGGGAAATGGAGGGGAGAAGGCGGGAAAGGGAGAGAGGGATGGAGGAGGATGGCGAGGGAGGAGGGAGATGGAGAGGGATGGAGGGAGATGGAGCCGGCAGGAAGGGCCTCGCCCCGAGCGCGGCACCCCCAGATCCCCAGGGGAGAGCCCGGGGGGGGGGGCGGACACTCACCTCCTCCTCCTCCTCCTTCAGCTTCGTGGATTTCTCCTCTTAAGGGCTGCTTGTCCTCATCCCCACCCTCCTCCTCACCCCATGATCCCCATCCTCCTCCCATCCTCCTCCCCATTCCATCCCGTCATCTCTTATTTCTTATTTATCTTATTTTCCCCCCAAAGACTCCGTGTCTGACGCTCCCCGGGGCTGTGGGGTTGTGTGGAGCTGTGGGGGCGTGGCCAGCCGTGGGGGCGTGGCCAGCCGTCTGAGCAGCCTGTGGGGGCCCGGGACTCGAACCCGGGTCCCCTGGAGGAGCAGCGGGCGCCCCCTGACCTCTGAGCTGTGGCCCCTGGCTGCCCAGGGCGACCCCGAGGCTCTGCTGTGGATGAGGCCTGAGGAAGCCGAGCCCAGCTGCGCGGGTTCGGGAGCAACATTTTTCTTCATTTTCTTCATCTTATGATTTAGTCATTTTTTCATGTTCCTACCCTCCCCCCTGCTCCCCTTCTCTCCCTCCTCCTTCTCTTCCTCATCCTCTTCCTCCTCCTCCCCATCTCCTCCTCTCCTTCCTTCTCTTCCTCCTCCTCCTTCTTCCTCATCTTCCTCCTTCTCTTCCTCCTCCATCTCTTCTTACTCCTTCCCTTCCTCCTCCTTCATCTCTTCCTCCTCCCCCTTTCTCATCTTCCTGCTCCTCCTCCTTCTCTTCCTCAGCTTCCTGCTCCTCCTCCTCCATCTCCCTCCTCCTCCCCTCCACCATCTCCTCCTCCTCTTCCCCATCTTCCTGCTACACCTCCTCCTCCTCTATCTCTTCCTCCTCCCCCTCCTCTTCCTTCTCTATCTCTTCCTCCTCCCCCTCCTCCTCCTTCCTCTCTTCCTCAGCTTCCTGCTCCTCCTCCTCCATCTCCTCCTCCCCTTTACCATGTCCTCCTCCTCCTCATCTTCCTGCTCCTCCTTCTCTTCCTCACCCTCCTCCATCTCCTCCTTCTCTTCCTCTTCTTTCTCCTCTTCCTCCTCCTCCCCTCCCCTCCTCCCACGACCACTGCCCACCCGGAGCTCCCCTGGCCTGGATCTCCCTCCTTCTCCCACCGTGTCATCCCCCTGCCTCAGTCTCCCAGCACAGCTGACTCCCCCCCCCCAGGTCACTGTGTCTCCCTCCTCCTTCAGGGCGTCCCAGAGCTCAGGCTGGTCTCGAACTCGTGACAGTGCTCCAGCCTCAGCCTCTCGAGCGCCCGCGGTCCGGGCTGGCCTCGACCACCCTCCTGGCCATCCTCCTGCCTCGGGACTCCTAAATGCTGGATCTCACACTAGATGGGTCATGAGCCGGGACTCGAACCCGGGTCCTCTGGGAGAGCAGGAACTTGGCGAGTTCTAGGACAGCCCGGGCCTCAGGGAGAGTCTAGGGGGCCGGGGCTTCCCGGAGGGACCCCCACCCCCGCCTGAAAACAAGGGGGAAGAGTCACAGGGAGGGGAAGGGATGGAGGGAGATGGGGAGGGATGGAGGGAGATGGGGAGGGATGGAGGGAGATGGGGAGGGATGGAGGGAGATGGAGAGGGATGGAGGGAGATGGAGAGGGTGGAGGGAGATGGAGAGGGTGGAGGGAGATGGAGAGAGATGGAGGGAGATGGAGAGGGATGGAGGGAGATGGAGAGGGATGGAGGGAGATGGGGAGGGATGGAGGGAGATGGGGAGGGATGGAGGGAGATGGAGAGAAATGGAGGGAGATGGGGAGGGATGGAGGGAGATGGGGAGGGATGGAGGGAGATGGGGAGGGATAAAGACTGATGGAGGGAGATGGAGGGAAATGGAGGGAGAAGAAGAGGGATGGAGGGAGGAGGGAAAGGGAGAGGGATGGGGAGATGGAGAGGGATGGAGGAGGATGGAGGAGGAGGAGGAAGGGAGATGGGGAGGAATGAGGGAGATGGAGAGGGATGGAGGGAAATGGAGGGAGAAGGAGAGAGATGGGGATAGAGGGAGGAGTGAGATGGGGAGAGATGGAGGGAGATGGGGAGGGATGGAGGGAGATGGGGAGGGATGGAGGGAGATGGGGAGGGATGGAGGGAGATGGAGGGAGATGGGGAGGGATGGAGGGAGATGGAGAGGGATGGAGGGAGATGGGGAGGGATGTGGGAGATGGGGAGGGATGGAGGGAAATGGAGGGAGAAGGAGGGAAAGGGAAAGGGATGGAGGAGGATGGCGAGGGAGGAGGGAGATGGAGAGGGATGGAGGAGATGAAGAAGAATGGAAGGAGAAGGAGATGGAGATGGATGGAGGGAGATGGAGCCGGCAGGAAGGGCCTCGCCGAGGCAGCCCCGAGCGCGGCACCCCCAGATCCCCAGGGGAGAGCCCGGGGGGGGGGCGGACACTCACCTCCTCCTCCTCCTCCTTCAGCTTCGTGGATTTCTCCTCTTAGGGCTGCTTGTCCTCATCCCCACCCTCCTCCTCACCCCATGATCCCCATCCTCCTCCCATCCTCCTCCTCATCCCCTTCCCCATTCCATCCCGTCATCTCTTATTTCTTATTTATCTTTTTTTCCCCCCCCAAAGACTCCGTGTCTGACGCTCCCCGGGGCTGTGGGGTTGTGTGGAGCCGTGGGGGCGTGGCCTGCGTGGGGGCGTGGCCAGCCGTCTGAGCAGCCCTGTGGGGGCCCGGGACTCGAACCCGGGTCCCCTGGAGGAGCAGCGGGCGCCCCTGACCTCTGAGCTGTGGCCCTGGCTGCCCAGGGCGACCCCGAGGCTCTGCTGTGGATGAGGCCTGAGGAAGCCGAGCCCAGCTGCGCGGGTTCGGGAGCAACATTTTTCTTCATTTTCTTCATCTTATGATTTAGTCATTTTTTCATGTTCCTACCCTCCCCCCTGCTCCCCTTCTCTCCCTCCTCCTTTTCTTCCTCCTCCTCCTCCCCATCTCCTCCTCTCCTTCCTTCTCTTCCTCCTCCTCCTTCTTCCTCATCTTCCTCCTCCATCTCTTCTTACTCCTTCCCTTCCTCCTCCTCCTCCTCTTCCTCAGCTTCCTGCTCTTCCTCCTCCATCTCCCTCCTCCTCCCCTCCACCATCTCCTCCTCCTTCTCTTCCCCATCTTCCTGCTACACCTCCTCCTTCTCTATCTCTTCCTCCTTCCTCAGCTTCCTGCTCCTCCTCCTCCATCTCCTCCTCCCCTTTACCATGTCCTCCTCCTCCTCCTCCCCTCCTTCTCTTCCTCATCTTCCTGCTCCTCCTCCTCTATCTCACTCCTCCTCCCCTCCACCATCTTCCTGCTACACCTCCTCCTTCTCTATCTCTTCCTCCTCCTCCTTCCTCTCTTCCTCAGTTTCCTGCTCCTCCTCCTCCATCTCCCTCCTCCTCCCCTCCACCATCTCCTCCTCCTCCTTCTCTTCCTCAGCTTCCTGCTCCTCCTCCTCCATCTCCCTCCTCCTCCCCTCCACCATCTCCTCCTCCTTCTCTTCCCCATCTTCCTGCTACACCTCCTCCTTCTCTATCTCTTCCTCCTCCCCCTCCTCCTCCTTCCTCTCTTCCTCAGCTTCCTGCTCCTCCTCCTCCATCTCCTCCTCCCCTTTACCATGTCCTCCTCCTCCTCATCTTCCTGCTCCTCCTCCTCCATCTCCCTCCTCCTCCCCTTTACCATGTCCTCCTCCTCATCTTCCTGCTCCTCCTTCTCTTCCTCACCCTCCTCCATCTCCTCCTTCTCTTCCTCTTCTTTCTCCTCTTCCTCCTCCTCCCCTCCCCTCCTTCACGACCACTGCCCACCCGGAGCTCCCCTGGCCTGGATCTCCCTCCTTCTCCCACCGTGTCATCCCCCTGCCTCAGTCTCCCCAGCACAGCCAACTCCCCCCCCCCAGGTCACTGTGTCTCCCTCCTCCTTCAGGGCGTCCCAGAGCTCAGGCTGGTCTCGAACTCGTGACAGTGCTCCAGCCTCAGCCTCTCGAGCGCCCGCGGTTCGGGTTGGCCTCGACCACCCTCCTGGCCATCCTCCTGCCTCGAGACTCCCAAATGCTGGATCTCACACTAGATGGGTCATGAGCCGGGACTCGAACGCGGGTCCTCTGGGAGAGCAGGAACTTGGCGAGTTCTAGGACAGCCCGGGCCTCAGGGAGAGTCTAGGGGCCGGGGCTTCCCTGAGGGACCCCCACCCCCGCCTGAAAACAAGGGGGAAGAGTCACAGGGAGGGGAAGGGATGGAGGGAGATGGGGGGAGATGGGGAGGGATGGAGGGAGATGGGGAGGGATGGAGGGAGATGGGGAGGGATGGAGGGAGATGGGGAGGGATGGAGGGAGATGGGGAGGGATGGAGGGAGATGGGGAGGGATAAAGACTGATGGAGGGAGATGGAGGGAAATGGAGGGAGAAGAAGAGGGATGGAGGGAGGAGGGAAAGGGAGAGGGATGGGGAGATGGAGAGGGATGGAGGAGGATGGAGGAGGAGGAGGAAGGGAGATGGGGAGGAATGAGGGAGATGGAGAGGGATGGAGGGAAATGGAGGGAGAAGGAGAGAGATGGGGAGAGATAGAGGGAGGAGTGAGATGGGGAGAGATGGAGGGAGATGGAGAGGGATGGAGGAGGAGGAAGGGATGGAGGGAGATGGGGAGGGATGGAGGGAGATGGGGAGGGATGGAGGGAGATGGAGAGGGTGGAGGGAGATGGAGAGGGTGGAGGGAGATGGAGAGGGATGGAGGGAGATGGAGAGGGTGGAGGGAGATGGAGAGGGTGGAGGGAGATGGAGAGGGATGGAGGGAGATGGAGAGGGATGGAGGGAGATGGAGAGGGATGGAGGGAGATGGAGAGGGATGTGAAGGGATAGAGAGGGATGGAAGCGAATGAGATGAAGAGGGTGGAGGGAGATGGAGGGGGATGGAGGGAGATTGAGGGATGGAGGGAGATGGGGAGGGATGGAGGGAATGAGATGGAGAGGGTTGGAGGGAGATGGGAAGGAACGGATGGAGATAGGGAGGGAGAGGGATGGAGGGAGATAGGGAGGAATTGAGCCAGATGGAGAAGGATGGAGGGAGATGGAGAGGGATGGGAGGATGGGGAGGGATGGAGGGAGATTGAGGGATGGAGGGAGATGGAGAGGGATGAGGGAGAAGATGGAGGGAGATGGGGAGGGATGGAGGGAGATGGAGAGGGATGGAGGGAGATGGGGAGGGATGGAGGGAGATGGGGAGGGATGGAGGGAGATGGGGAGGGATGGAGGGAGATGGAGAGGGATGGAGGGAGATGGAGGGATGGAGGGAGATGGAGAGGGATGGAGGGAGATGGAGGGATGGAGGGAGATGGGGAGGGATGGAGGGAGATGGAGAGGGTTGGAGGGAGATGGGAAGGAATGGATGGAGATAGGGAGGGAGAGGGATGGAGGGAGATGGGGAGGGATGGAGGGAGATGGGGAGGGATGGAGGGAGATGGGGAGGGATGGAGGGAGATGGGGAGGGATGGAGGGAGATGGGGAGGGATGGAGGGAGATGGGGAGGGATGGAGGGAGATGGGGAGGGATGGAGGGAGATGGAGAGGGATGGAGGGAGATGGGGAGGGATGGAGGGAGATGGGGAGGGATGGAGGGAGATGGGGAGGGATGGAGGGAGATGGGGAGGGATGTGGGAGATGGGGAGGGATGGAGGGAAATGGAGGGAGAAGGCGGGAAAGGGAGAGGGATGGAGGAGGATGGCGAGGGAGGAGGGAGATGGAGAGGGATGGAGGGAGATGGAGCCGGCAGGAAGGGCCTCGCCGAGGCAGCCCCGAGCGCGGCACCCCCAGATCCCCAGGGGAGAGCCGGGGGGGGGGGGGGGCGGACACTCACCTCCTCCTCCTCCTCCTTCAGCTCCGTGGATTTCTCCTCTTAGGGCTGCTTGTCCTCATCCCCACCCTCCTCCTCACCCCATGATCCCCATCCTCCTCCCATCCTCCTCCCCATCCCCTTCCCCATTCCATCCCGTCATCTCTTATTTCTTATTTATCTTTTTTTTCCCCCCAAAGACTCCGTGTCTGACGCTCCCCGGGGCTGTGGGGTTGTGTGGAGCTGTGGGGGCGTGGCCAGCCGTGGGGGCGTGGCCAGCCGTCTGAGCAGCCCTGTGGGGGCCCGGGACTCGAACCCGGGTCCCCTGGAGGAGCAGCGGGCGCCCCTGACCTCTGAGCTGTGGCCCTGGCTGCCCAGGGCGACCCCGAGGCTCTGCTGTGGATGAGGCCTGAGGAAGCCGAGCCCAGCTGCGCGGGTTCGGGAGCAACATTTTTCTTCATTTGCTTCATCTTATGATTTAGTCATTTTTTCATGTTCCTACCCTCCCCCCTGCTCCCCTTCTCTCCCTCCTCCTCTTCTTCCTCCTCCTCCTCCTCCTCCTCCCCATCTCCTCCTCTCCTTCCTTCTCTTCCTCCTCCTCCTTCTTCCTCATCTTCCTCCTTCTCTTCCTCCTCCTCCTCCTTCTCTTCCTCAGCTTCCTGCTCTTCCTCCTCCATCTCCCTCCTCCTCCCCTCCACCATCTCCTCCTCCTTCTCTTCCCCATCTTCCTGCTACACCTCCTCCTTCTCTATCTCTTCCTCCTTCCTCAGCTTCCTGCTCCTCCTCCTCCATCTCCTCCTCCCCTTTACCATGTCCTCCTCCTCCCCTCCTTCTCTTCCTCATCTTCCTGCTACTTCTTCTTCTCTTCCTCAGCTTCCTGCTCCTCCTCCTCTATCTCACTCCTCCTCCCCTCCACCATCTTCCTGCTACACCTCGTCCTTCTCTATCTCTTCCTCCTCCCCCTCCTCCTCCTTCCTCAGCTTCCTGCTCCTCCTCCTCCATCTCCTCCTCCCCTTTACCATGTCCTCCTCCTCCTCATCTTCCTGCTCCTCCTTCTCTTCCTCACCCTCCTCCATCTCCTCCTTCTCTTCCTCTTCTTTCTCATCTTCCTCCTCCTCCCCTCCCCTCCTCCACGACCACTGCCCATCCAGAGCTCCCCTGGCCTGGATCTCCCTCCTTCTCCCACCGTGTCATCCCCCTGCCTCAGTCTCCCCAGCACAGCCGACTCCCCCCCCCCCCCCGGTCACTGTGTCTCCCTCCTCCTTCAGGGTGGCCCGGAGCTCAGGCTGGTCTCGAACTCGTGACAGTGCCCCAGCCCCAGCCTCTCGAGCGCCCGGCGGTCCGGGCTGGCCTCGACCACCCTCCTGGCCATCCTCCTGCCTCGGGACTCCTAAATGCTGGGCTCAGGATCACGCGGGCACAGTCCCTGATCTCAAGCTAGACGGTCATGAGCCGGGACTCGAACCCGGATCCGTCAGGAGAGTCTAGGGGGCCGGGGCCTCCCAGAGGAACCCCCCCACGCCTGAAAACATGGGGGAAGAGTCACAGGGATGGCTGTTTGGGGACCCGGGCGGCTTTAGAGAGAGGGAAGGCTCTCGAAAGGGAGAGAGAGAAAAAAGAAATAAATAACCGAAAAAACACCAAAGAGGAGGAAAATGAAGAAAGATGAGAATAACAAAAAAAAAAAAAAACCTCAACCAAAGACAAAACAAACTAAAACAAACCAAAACCAAACCAAACAAAAAGCAAAATAAACAAAATCCAAACCAACCAAACAATAACCAAACCAAACAAAAACCAAACCAAACCAACCAATATCAAACCAAACCAACCAAAACCAAACCAAACCAAAATCAAACCAAACCAAACCAACCAAAAGAAACCAAAACCAAAAAATCAAACCAAACAAAGAAAAAGCAAAACAAACAAATCAAAACCCAAAGAAATAAATAAAAACCAAACCAACCACACAAATACCAAACCAAACCAAAATCCAGAACAAACCAAAACCAAAACAAACTAACAAAAATCAAACCAAACAAACCAAAACCAAACCAAAACCAACAAACCAAAAGAAACAAACCAAAACCAAAAGAAACAAACCAAAACCAACACACCAAAACCAAACCAAACAAACTGCAAAAAAAATAAAATAAAATAAAAATAATAAACAAACCAACCCACAAAAATGGCCAAACCGCTCCCCGCCCTGACGACCGGGTTTCGACGGGCCTAAAGCCATTTTCTGGGTTTGGGTTTTAGAGAGAGAGAAAAAGAGAAAAGAAAAGGCACCGAATGCGTTTGTTCCCCGATGCATCACGGGCCCCAAAGGAAGAACCCGATCCCGACCCGGACCCGACCCACCCGGGGCTGACCTCGAACTCGCGGAGAAGGCGGCAGAGAAGACAGGACCCGGAGTTTAAAAAAAAAAAAAAATTGTATTTACTGAGAAGCATTCAGGATGTCAACACAACGGCCGCGGTTGGTTTTTTTTCTCTCTCTCTCTCTCTCTTTTCCCCTCCTCTCTCTATCTCTCTCTCCTTCTCTGCGGTTACAGGGTGGTGTGGACGGGGCGGGGGACGACGGACGGGGGGGGGGGAGAAAGGGGGAGGATGTTCGTAGAAGCTGGAGGAGGAGGAGGAGGAGGAGGAGGAGGACCAACGAAAACAAAAAAGCAAAATCAAAACGATAGAGGGTGGGGGAAAAAAATAACCAAATAACCAAAAAAAAAAACCAACACCCCAAAACCCTACCGTCCCCCACGACCTGCTGGCAATCCATCCCCCCGCGCCCGTTTTTCTCCAACCCCCAAGACCGGCCCCGGCGAGGTTAGTGGCCACCGAACAGACCGAGAAAAAACTAAAAATTAAAAAAAAAAAAAAAAAAAAAAAAAAAAAAAAAAATGAAATAAAATAAAATAAAGAGAATTAACCGCCGGGACGGGGCCCCGCCTCGGAGAGACGAATTCGGTAGCGTGTTCGCTGGACGAGAAAAGATGAAAAAAAAAGGAGAAAAAAGAAAAAAAAAATACACTGTACAATTGGTTAAAAACGAATCTTTCTTACGTGGCCTGGACGTTCCCGATTTTTTGTTTGTTTGTTTGTTTGTTTGTCTTTTTTGTCTTTCTTTCAAAGGAGTGAAGTGAGCTGTGTACAAGGGGGGGTTAAATGCTTTTATAGACGAGAGGAAAAAAAAAAAAAGTAAAACAGAACAAAAAAAAAAAAAACCCGAAAACAACGAAAACCAAAAATTAATAAAACGAGAATGAAAACTGCGCCGGAACCGACTTATTATTCGTCATCGTCGTCCTCCTCCTCCTCCTCGTCCTCCTCCTCCTCTTCTTCCTCCTCGTCCTCCTCCTCCTCTTCGTCGTCCTCCTCCTCCTTCTTCTTCTTGCTCTTCTCGGCCTTCACGACCCCCTTCTTGGCGGCGTCCGGCTTGCCTTTAGCTCTGTAGGCGGCGATGTCCTGCGGGGGCGAGGAGGCGAGGAGGGTGATTGATGGGGAGGGATGGGGGGAGGGATGGAGGGGGATGGGGAGGGATGGAGGGAGATGGAGAGAGATGGAGAGGGATGGAGGGAGAAGGAGGGAAATGGAGGGAGAAGGATGGAGAGGGATGGAGGAGGATGGGGAGGGATGGAGAGGGATGGAGAGAGATGGAGAGGGATGGAGAGGGATGGAGGGGGATGGGGAGGGATGGAGGGGGATGGAGAGAGATGGAGAGGGATGGAGGGAGATGGAGAGGGATGGAGAGGGATGGAGAGAGATGGAGAGGGATGGAGGGAGATGGAGAGAGATGGAGAGGGATGGAGGGAGAAGGAGGGAAATGGAGGGAGAAGGATGGAGAGGGATGGAGGGAGAAGGAGGGAAATGGAGGGAGAAGGATGGAGAGGGATGGAGGAGGATGGGGAGGGATGGAGGGAGATGGAGAGGGATGGAGAGGGATGGAGAGAGATGGAGAGGGATGGAGAGGGATGGAGAGAGATGGAGAGAGATGGAGAGGGATGAGAGAGATGGAGAGGAGATGGAGGAGGTGGGAGATGGAGGAGAGGATGGAGAGGGATGGAGGGAGAAGGGAGGGGAAATGGAGGGAGAAGGATGGAGAGGGATGGAGGGAGAAGGAGGGAAATGGAGGGAGAAGGATGAGAGGGATGGAGGAGGATGGGAGGGATGGAGGGAGAAGGAGAGGATGGAGGGAAGAGGATGGGGGAGAAGGATGGAGAGGGATGGAGGAGGATGGGGAGGGATGGAGGGAGATGGAGAGGGATGGAGAGGGATGGAGAGAGATGGAGAGGGATGGAGAGGGATGGAGAGAGATGGAGAGGGATGGAGAGGGATGGAGAGAGATGGAGAGAGATGGAGAGGGATGGAGGGAGAAGGAGGGAAATGGAGGGAGAAGGATGGAGAGGGATGGAGGGAGAAGGAGGGAAATGGAGGGAGAAGGATGGAGAGGGATGGAGGAGGATGGGGAGGGATGGAGGGAGATGGAGAGAGATGGAGAGGGATGGAGAGGGATGGAGAGGGATGGAGAGAGATGGAGAGAGATGGAGAGGGATGGAGGGAGAAGGAGGGAAATGGAGGGAGAAGGATGGAGAGGGATGGAGGGAGAAGGATGGAGAGGGATGGAGGGAGAAGGATGGAGAGGGATGGAGGAGGATGGAGAGGGATGGAGGGGGATGGAGGGAGAAGGAGGGAAATGGAGGGAGAAGGATGGAGAGGGATGGAGGAGGATGGGGAGGGATGGAGGGAGATGGAGAGAGATGGAGAGGGATGGAGAGAGACGGAGAGGGATGGAGAGAGATGGAGAGGGATGGAGGGAGAAGGAGGGAAATGGAGGGAGAAGGATGGAGAGGGATGGAGGAGGATGGAGAGGGATGGAGGGAGAAGGAGGGAAATGGAGGGAGAAGGAGGGAAATGGAGGGAGAAGGATGGAGAGGGATGGAGGAGGATGGGGAGGGATGGAGGGAGCTGAAGAAGGATGGAGAGAAATGAGAGGGATGGAGAGGATGGAGGGAGATGGAGGCAGATTGACAGGGATGGAGAAGGATGGAGGGAGGTTGGGAGGGATGGAGGGAGATAGAGAAGGATGAGGGGACATGGAGAGGGATGGAGAGAGAAGGAGAGGGATGGAGAAGGATGGGGAGGTATAGAGAGGGATGGAGGGAGATGGAGAGGGATGGAGAGAGATGGAGGAGGATGGAGAGGGATGGAGGGAGATGAAGGATGGAGAGAAATGAGAGGGATGGAGAGGATGGAAAGAGATGGAGGCAGATTGAGAGGGATGGAGCGGGATGGAGGGGAATGAGATGGAGGATGGATGGGGATGGAGAGGGATGGAGGGAGATGGGAAGGGATGAAGGGAGATGGAGGGAGATGGGGAGGGATGGAGGGAGATGGGGAGGGATGGAGGAGGATGGGGAGGGATGGAGGGAGATGGAGAGGGATGAAGGGAGATGGAGAGGGATGGAGGGAGATGGGGAGGGATGAAGGGAGATGGAGAAGGATGGGGAGGTATAGAGAGGGATGGAGGGAGATGGGGAGGGATGGAGGGAGATGAAGGATGGAGAGAAATGAGAGGGATGGAGAGGATGGAAAGAGATGGAGGCAGATTGAGAGGGATGGAGGGAGATGGAGCGGGATGGAAGGAGACAGAGGAATGAAGGGAGATGGGGAGAAATGGAGGGAGATGGGGAGGGATAGAGAGATGGAGGGTGATGGAAAGGGATGGAGGGAAATGGTGGGATTGAGAGGGATGGAGGGAGATGGATGGAGATGGAGGGAGATTGAGGGATGGAGAGAGATGGAGAGGGATGGAGGGGAATGAGATGGAGGATGGATGGGGATGGAGAGGGATGGAGGAGGATGGAGGGGAATGAGATGGAGGATGGATGGGGATGGAGAAGGATGGGGAGGGATAGAGGGAGATGGGGAGGGATAGAGGGAGATGGAGGGGGATGGTGGGAGACAGGGAGGAATTGAGCGAGATGGAGAAGGATGGAGAGAGACGGAGAGGGATGGAGGGAGATGGAGAGGGATAGAGGGAGATGGAGGGAGATTGAGGGATGGAGAGAGATGGAGAGGGATGGAGGGGAATGAGATGGAGGAGGGATGGGATGGAGAGGGATGGAGGAGGATGGAGGGGAATGAGATGGAGGATGGATGGGGATGGAGAAGGATGGGGAGGTATAGAGGGAGATGGGGAGGGATGGAGGGAGATGGGGAGGTATAGAGGGAGATGGAGAGGGATGGAGGGAGATGGGGAGGGATGGAGGGAGATGGGGAGGGATGGAGGGAGATGGAGAGGGATGGAGGGAGATTGAGGGAGACTGAGGGGAATGAGATGGAGATGCATGGAGAGGGATGGAAAGGAATACAGGGAGATGGGGAGGGATGGAGAGAAATGGAGAGAGACGGAGGGAGATGGAGAGGGATGAGGAAGATGGAGGGTGATAAAGTGGAATGGAGGGAGATTGTGAGGGAGGGAGGGAGATGGAGAGGGATCAGGAGGGATGGAGAGGGATGAAGAGTGATGGATGGAGATGGAGAGGGATGGAGAGGAATAAAGGAAGATGGAGAGGGATAAAGGAAGATTGTGAGGGAGATGGAGAGGGATGAAGGAGGATGGAGAGAGATTGTGAGGGATAGAGGGATGGAGGAAGATTGTGAGGGATAGAGGGATGGAGCGGGATGGAAAGGGATGGAGGAAGATGGAGCGGGATGGAGGGAGATGAGAAGGGATAGAGAGAGATGGAGGGTGATGGAGAGGGATGGAGAGAGAGACTAAGGGATGGAGAGAGATGGAGAGAGATAGAGAGGAATGGAGGGAGATTGTGAGGGAGATGGAGAGGGATGGAGGAAGACCGAGGGATGGAGGGAGGAAGGTGATGGGGAGGGATGGAGGGAGATGAAGAGGGATAGAGGGAAATGAGAGGGATGGAGGGAGATGGGGAGAGATGAAGGGAGAGAGGGAGGAGAGGAACTGAGCAAGATGGAGAAGGATGGAGATGGAGGGAGATGGAGGGAAATGGGGTGGGATGGAGGAGATGGAGGGAAACTGAGGGAATGAGATGGAGATGGATGGGGAGGGATGAAGGGAGATGGGGAGGGATGGAGTGAGAGATGGACGGAGGATGGAGAGGAATGAAGGGAGACGGAGGGGGATGGGGAGGGATGGAGGGAGATGGGGAGGGATGGAGAGAGATGGGGAGGGATGGAGGGAGATGGGGAGGGATGGAGGGAGATGGGGAGGGATGGAGGGAGATGGAGAGGGATGGAGGGAGATGGGGAGGGATGGAGGGAGATGGAGAGGGATGGAGGGAGATGGGGAGGGATGGAGGGAGATGGGGAGGGATGGAGAGAGATGGGGAGGGATGGAGGGAGATGGAGAGGGATGGAGGGAGATGGGGAGGGATGGAGGGAGATGGGGAGGGATGAAGGAGGATGGAGAGAAATGGAGGGAGATGGTGAGGGATAGAGAGATGGAGGAGGATGGAGGGAAATGGGGGATGGAGAGGGATGAAGGAAGACGGGGAGGGCTGGAGGAGGGAGATGAAGAGGGATGGAAAGGGATGGAGGAGGAGGAAGGGAAATAGTGGGAGATTGAGGAGGATGGAGGGAGATGGAGATGGGAGGATGGAGAGAGATGGAGAGAGATGGAGAGGGATAGAGGGGAATGAGATGAAGAGGGACGGAGGGAGACTGAGGGATGGAGGATGATGGGGAGGATGGAGGGAGATGGGGAGGAATGGAGGGAGATCAGGGAGATGGAGAAGGATGAAGGAAGATGGAGGAGGACGGAGAGGGATGGAGGAGGACGGAGAGGGATGGGGGAGGTCGGAGAGGGATGGAGGAGGATGGGGGAGGACGGAGAGGGATGGAGGAGGATGGGGAGGACGGAGGAGGATGGGGAGGACGAAGAGGACGGAGAGGGATGGATGGAGATGGATGGAGAAGGATGCAGAGGGATGGAGGAGGATGGAGGGAGATGGAGAAGAATAGAGGAAGATGGAGGAGGATGGAGGAGGACGGAGAGGGGTGGAGGAGGACGGGGGGAGGACGCAGAGGGATGGAGGGAGATGGAGGAGGACGGACAGGGACGGATGGAGGAGGAAGCAGGAGGATGGAGAAGAACAGAGGGAGACGGAGAAGGCTGCGGGGAGGACGCGGGGAGGACGGGGGGAGGACGGGGGGGAGGGCGGGGAGGACGGGGAGGCGGCCCCCGGCTCACCTTCTCGTACTTCTCCTTCAGCTTGGCCGCCTTCTTCTCGTACGGCTGCTTGTCGTCGGCGGCTGTGTTGTTCCACATCTCCCCCAGCTTCTTGGCCACGTCGCCGATGGACAGGCCCGGGTGCTCGCCCTTGATCTTGGGGCGGTACTCGGAGCAGAAGAGGAAGAAGGCCGAGCTGGGGGGTGGGGGGCGGGGGGGTCAGAGGTCAGGATCTGGGGGTGCCAGGAAGAGGGGGACCCACGCGACGAGCCCCCCCCCCGATCACCAGGGACACAGCGTCCACGCCGGAGGGACGCGGTGAGGGACAGAGAAAAAGGGGGGACCCAGGCCGGGAGCCCCCCAAAAGCCGGAGGGTCCCAGTGACACAGCGTGGAAAAAAGGGGGGGACCCACGCCTGGAGCCCCCCAAATACCAGGGGCCTGAGAGTCCCAGTAAGGGACACAGAAAGAGGGGACCCACGCCCCAAGCCCCCAAGAACTAGAGGGTCCCAGTGACAGTGTCCAGAAAAAGGGGGGACCCACGCCTGGAGCCCCCCAAAACCAGAGGTCTCAGTGACACAGTGTCCAGAAAAAGGGGGGACCTAAGCCTCAAGCCCCCCAATAACTCAGAGGCCTGAGAGTCCCAGTAAGGGACACAGAAAGAGGGGACCCACGCCCCAAGCCCCCAAGAACTAGAGGGTCCCAGTGACAGTGTCCAGAAAAAGGGGGGACCCACGCCTGGAGCCCCCCAAAACCAGAGGTCTCAGTGACACAGTGTCCAGAAAAAGGGGGGACCTAAGCCTCAAGCCCCCCAATAACCAGAGGCCTGAGAGTCCCAGTAAGGGACACAGAAAGAGGGGACCCACGCCTCAACCCCCCAAGAACTAGAGGGTCCCAGTGACAGTGTCCAGAAAAAGGGGGGACCCACGCCTGGAGCCCCCCAAAAGCCAGAGGTCTCAGTGACACAGTGTCCAGAAAAAGGGGGGACCTAAGCCTCAAGCCCCCCAATAACCAGAGGCCTGAGAGTCCCAGTAAGGGACACAGAAAGAGGGGACCCACGCCCCAAGCCCCCCAAAAGCCAGAGAGTACCAGTGACAGTGTCCAAAAAAGGGGGACCCACACCTCGAGCCCTCCCCAAAAACAGAGGGTCCCCCTTTTTCTGGACACTGTCACTGGACCCTCTGTTTTTGGGGAGGGCTCCCCAAAAGCCCGAGAGTCCATTGACACAGGGTAGAGAAAGGGGGACCCAGGCCTGGAGCCCCCCAAAAGCCGGAGGGTCCCAGTGACATAGTGTGTAAAAAAAGGGGGGACCCATGCCTCAAGCCCCCCAAAAGCCGGAGGGTCCCAGTGACATGGTGAACCAAAAATGGGGGACCCCTCTGAGCGCCCCAAAAGCCGGAGGGTTGCAGTGACGCAAGTGTGGAAAAAAGGGGGACCTAAGCCTCAAGCCCCCCAATAACCAGAGGCCTGAGAGTCCCAGTAAGGGTCACAGCATGGAAAAAGGGGACCCACGCCACGAGCCCCCCAAAAGCCAGGGGGCTCCCAGTGACACGGTGTCCACAAAAAGGGCACCCCCATAACCAGAGGGTCCCAGTGATAGTGTCCAAAAAGGGGGACCCATGCCTCGAGCCCCCCAAAAACAGAGGGTCCCAGTGACAGTGTCCAGAAAAAGGGGGACCCGCACCCCAAACCCCTAAAAAATCGGAGCGTCCCAGTGACATAGTGTCCAGAAAAAGGGGGACCCAAGTCCCCCAATAACCAGGGGCCTGAGAGTCCGGTAAGGGACACAGAAAGAGGGGACCCACGCCACAAGCCCCCCAAAAGCCAGAGGGTCCCAGTGATAGTGTCCAGAGAAAGGGGGGACCCATGCCAGAGACCCCCAAAAGCCAGAGGGTCCCAGTGATAGTGTCCAGAAAAGGGGGACCCAAGCCCGAGCCCCCCAATAACCAGAGGCCTGAGAGTCGCAGTAAGGGACACAGAAAGAGGGGACCCACGCCACAAGCCCCCCTAAAGCCAGAGGGTCCCAGTGATAGTGTCCAGAGAAAGGGGGGGACCCATGCCAGAGACCCCCAAAAGCCAGAGGGTCCCAGTGATAGTGTCCAGAAAAGGGGGACCCAAGCCCGAGCCCCCCAATAACCAGAGGCCTGAGAGTCCCAGTAAGGGACACAGAAAAAGGGGACCCACACCTCGGCCCCCCAATAACTAGAGGATCCCAGTGACACAGGGTAGAGAAAGGGGGACCCAGGCCTTGAGCCCCCCAAAAGCCAGAGGGTCCCAGTGACACAGGGTAGAGAAAGGGGGACCCAGGCCTGGAGCCCCCCAATATCCCTGAGAGTCCCGGGAAGCGACACAGGGTACCAGAAAGGGGGTCCCCCACCCCCCGGCCCCCCAAAAGCCGGGCACTCACGGGGGCCTCTTGGGGGCGTTGGGGTCCTTGAACTTCTTCTTGGGTTCGCCCTTGGGGGGGATGTAGGACTTCATCTCCCGCTCGTAGCGGGCCTTGTCGGCCTTGGCCATGTCCTCAAACTTCCCCTTCTCCTTGGCGGACATGGTCTGCAAAGTGGGGGGACAGGGGGACCCCCAAAATCACACCCCAGCCCAGCCAACCCCAGCCCAGCCCAGCCCCAGCCTCCAGGGTCACCCCTACGCCCTCCTGAGCGGCGGGGAGGCTGAGGCGATGGGATGGGGACCCCGGGGAGGGGTCTGGTGGGGGTCCCCCAAAACCTCTGGGTCCCCCAAAACTCCAGGGCCCCCCAAAATCGCACCCCACCCCAGCCCCGCTTCCATGGATGCCCCTAAGCCCTCATCCTCCTGGGCGGGGAGGCTGAAGCGATGGGATGGGGACCCCAGGGAGGGAGGGGTTCAGCAGGAGGGCGATGGGGGTCCCCCAAACACTGGGGCCCCCCAAACACTGGGGGCCCCCCAAAATCATACCCCACCCCAGCCCAGCCTCCAGGGATGCCCCTACGCCCTCCTCCTCCTGGGCGAGGATGCTGAGATGATGGGGACCCCAAGGAGGGGGTCCAATGGGGGTCCCCCAAAACTCCAGGGCCCCCCAAAATCATACCCCACCCCAGCCCAGCCTCCAGGGTCGCCCCTACGCCCTCCTGATCGGCGGGGAGGCTGTGGCAATGGGATGGGGACCCCGGGAAGGGATCCAATGGGGGTCCCCCCAAACCCCAGGGCCCCCCGAAATCGGGGTCCCCCCCTCACCTTCCACCTCTCCGAGCATTTCTTGGAGAACTCTGAAAAGTTGACCGAGGCGTCTGGATGCTTCTTCTTGTGTTCCTCCCGGCAGGTCTGCACGAAGAAGGCATACGACGACATCTTCCCCCGAGGTTTTTTGGGGTCCCCCTTGCCCATGGTTCAAGCTGCTGGTCTGGGGGGGAGGAGGGAGGAGGTCAGAGCCCCCCAAAACCCTCCAGAGTCGTGCCCTCCCCCCCACGGGATGGGGTGAGTGGGGGAACCGATGCTGAAGGTCCGGGGTATCACCCCAAAAAGCATGGGCCCATGCACCCCCAAATTTGGGGGACCCCACAAGACCTCGGGGTCCACAGAAAAGAGCCTAAGTGATTGCTGCTGAACCCCAAGATGGGGTACATGAGGCCAAAGGACACAAGTGTCACCCCAAAAAGCGCCCCGCCCGGGCACACCCAAAATTTGGGGGTTCACAAGGCCTCAGGGTCCCCAGGAAAAGGCCTCAGCTGATTCCTACAAAGAAGGGGCTAAAGCCCAGGACGGGGAACGCGAGGCCCAAGCGCCCAAGGATCTGGGTGTCACCCCCAAAAGCGCAGGCCCATGCACCCCCAAATTTTAGGGGTCCTCAGGGCCCCCAGAAAAAGCCCCAGCTAATTCCTAAAAGGCAGTTGAACCCCAGAACGAGGCATGGGGAGAGAAAACACACACGCCAAAGCACAACCACTAAAGGTCCTGGGTGTCCCCCCAAAATGCAGGCCCGGTACCCCCAAATTTGGGGGGTTCACAAGGCCTCTGGGTCCCCAGAAAGAAGCCTCAGCCCATTCCCAACAAAGGGCTGAACCCCAGGATGGGGCACGCGAGGCACATGCGCCAAAGGTTTTGGGTGTCACCCCAAAAAACGCAGGCCCGGGCACCCCCAATCCCAGGGTCCCCCCAAAAGCCCTGGCCCATCCCTACAAGGAAGGGGCTGACCCCCAGGACGGGGCACAGAGGGCAGGACCCACAGCCCCCACTAGAGGTCCTGGGGGTCACCCCAAAAGTGCAGGCCACGGGACACCCCCGCTCCGCCCACGGGGGGACACCAAAACAGCCCTCCCCCCACCGCATTCCGTTAGAGACTGGGCGAGTGTGAGCTTGGGGGGGAGGGGAAGGAGGAGTGGGAGGAAGGAGAGGGGCACCCCAACTTATGTCAGGGGACACCCCAACTTTGGCCAACTCTGATCGCCCCCCCTGAGTGAGGGTGAGCCTTCAGGGGGAGGGGAGGGGGGAGGGAAAGACGGGGGACCCCTGAAGGAGACTCTCTCCCCCCAAAACCTGGGGTCACCCCAACTTGAGGGGACACCCCGACTTTGGCCAACCCTGATCCCCTCCTTGAGTGAGTCTATTCCAGGGGGGAGGGGAGGAGGGATGGGGGAGGGAAGGAGGGAGGGAGGAAGGAAGGAGGGGGAGAAGAGGAGAGAGGGCAGGAGGGGGGAGGGATGGGGACACCCCAACTTGAGGGGACACCCCGACTTTGGCCAACCCTGATTCCCCCCTTGAGTGAGTCTATTCCAGGGGGGAGGGGAGGAGGGGAGAGAGGAGGAGGAGGAGGGAGGGGAGGGAAGGAGGAGGGAGGGAACCCCAACGGGGGGAGGGAAGGAGGAGGGAGGAGAGGAGGGTTGGGGGAGGGAAGCAGGGGGATGAGGAGGGAGGGCAGAAGAGGAGACACCCCAACTTTGGCCAACCCTGATCCCCCTCCTTGAAGGAGTCTATTCCAGGGGGGAGGGTAGGAGGAGGGAGGGGAGGAGGGAAGAAGGGGGGACACCCCCATCCCCCCCAAAAGAGGAGAAGGACCCAAGCCTCCTGCTCTCTCTCCCCAATCCGGGGACCCCGGGGGGGCAGAGTCGGGGTGTCCCCGGAAGCGCGCGCGCATGCGCAGGGGGGATTCCCGCCCTCCCCCCTCTATGGGGGGAGGAGGAGGGGGGGACACCCCGACGGGCCGCCACGTGCGGCCCGTCCCCCCCATTCTGTGCACCGCGCTCGCTCCCGGGGAGACGCAGGGGAGGAGGGAGAGGCGGAATGGCGGCCCCGCGTCTCCTTCCCGCCAACATGGCGGCCTCCCTTTGTGCGCGCGCGCCTCTTCCGGGAGGAGCCGCCGCCATTTTGAGGAAGGGGGCGGAGCGAGGGAGGGGCGGGGCGAGGGCGGAGCCAAGCGAGCGCGCCGCAAGAGACCCGCAGCCATTTTGAGGCAGGGGGCGGGGCGAGGGAGGGACAGAAGGCGGAGCCAGGCCCTCATTAACAGAGGAGCCGCAGCCATTTTGAGGCAGAGGGCGGGAACAGGGAGGGGGAAGTGGGCGGAGCCGGAGAGGACTCAAAGTGCGGAGGTAGTAGCCGCCGCCATTTTGAGAGGAGGGAAGGGGCGGAGCCTTGCGGGCGGGAGAGCGCGCGCGCGGGCCGGCTTCTCCCCGGGTGTGAGAGGCAGCCGCCGCCATTTTGAGGGGAGAAAAGGGGCGGGGCCGGGCGCCGAGCGGGAGCGCGCACGCGCGGGAAGCCCGCCCCCGCCATTTTGAGGGCGGAAAAGGGGCGGGACCGGGCGGGCGCGCAGGCGCGGGAGGCCTCTCCGCCCGCCCCGCCCTCCCTCCCTCCGCATCCCGTCGTCCCCCGCGCGCCCGCGCTTCTCCTCACACACACAGACACACACACACACAGAGCCACACGGCGCGCGCACGCACGCACGCACGCGGGCGAGCGGGCGCCTGAGAGAGCGAGCTCTAGAGAGAGAGAGAGAGAGACAGAGAGAGCGAGCTAGAGCGAGAGAGAGGGGGAAAAAACGACCCAAAAGTTACCTCAGAACCGCGTCCTCCCCCCCTTCCCCGCCCTCCCCCCCCCCTCAGAACCGCCTTGTTTCTCGTCAACATGGAGTCGGCCATGTTCCCCCCCGCGTCGTCCTCCCTCCCTCCCCTCTCTCTCTCTCTGTCCCCCCCACAGCCCCCTCCCCCCTCCCCAGCCCTCCTCCCCTCGAACGAACCATCGCCTCAGGGACCCCCCTCCCCCCCTCTTCCCTCCCCCCCTCAAAGGAGACCCTGAGGGAGGGGAGGGCGGGAAGGGGGAGGGAGTGGGGGGGGACGCGCAGCCCTCCCCCCCGCCGTCCCCCCCCCTCTCCTCACCCGCCTTTGTGTGTCTGAGAGAGAGAGAGAGAGAGAGAGATTGAGAGAGAAAAGCCCGTGGGGAGGGAGGGAGGGAGGGGGGAGGGCGATTCCCGCCCTCCCCCCTCCCTCCCTCCCTCCCTCCGTCCTCCCCTCCCCTCCCCCCCCACCCTCGCTCGCTCGCTCGCTCCCTTCCCTCACTCACCGGGCCCCGCGAGGCGCTTGCCGCTGCCTCCTTTTCCCCCACGGTCCGCGCGGCGTCCCGTCCCGTGACGTGAAAAGAGAGAGCGAGAGAGAGAGAGAGAGAGAGAGAGGGGAGGGCGGGTTGGGGGGGAAGGGGGAGGGCGGGGAGGACCGAGAGCTCGAGGGGGAGACACAAGCGAGAGAGAGAGAGAGAGAGAGAGCGAGACACAGAGCAGTCCCGGCCGTCTCCAGCCTCCTCACTCGCCTCGCTCGCTCGCTCGCTCGCTCCGCGCGTTCCCCGGAACCCCCCCCTCCTCCTCCTCCTCCCTCCCTCCTCCTCCCTCCTCCCCTCCTCCGCCTCTCCTCCCTCCTCCCTCCCCCCCCCCACCAGCGCGTCCTCCCATTGGCCGACGCCTCCTCACGCCGTGCTCCCATTGGCCGGCGCCGTCCCATTGTCCGGAGCAGCGGCCGCCGCCCATTGGCCCTCGCCGGAGACACGTCACCAGGCCTGGAAACAGCGCGCAAATCTGAACGCGGGGGGCCTCCCCGGAGGGGGGGGGGGGAGGACGCGCGCGGGGGTCCCGGGGCGGTGGGGGGGGAGGATGGGGGGGGAGGGGGGTGGGGAGGACGTGTGTGTGTGTGTGTGTGTGTGTCTCTGTGTCTGGGTGTGAGTCTATGTGTGTGTGTGTGTGTGTCCGTCTCTGTGTCTGGGTGTGAGTCTGTGTGTGTGTGTGTGTGTGTCCGTCTCTGTGTCTGGGTGTGAGTCTGTGTGTGTGTGTGTCTGTGTGTGTGACTGTGTCTGGGTGTGAGTCTGTGTGTGTGACTGTGTCTGTGTGTGTGTCTGTGTGTGTGTCTGTGTGTGTGTGTCTCTGTGTGTGTGTCTCTGTGTCTGGGTGTGAGTCTGTGTGTGTGACTGTGTCTCTGTGTGTGTGTGTCTCTGTGTCTCTGTGTGTGTCTGTGTGTGTCTGGGTGTTTGTCTGTGACTGTGTGTCTGTGTGTGTGTGACTGTGTCTCTGTGTGTGTGTGTCTCTGTGTCTGGGTGTGAGTCTGTGTGTGTGACTGTGTCTCTGTGTGTGTCCGTCTCTGTGTCTCTGTGTGAGTCTCTGTGTCTGTGTGTGTGTCTGTGTGTGTCTGGGTGTTTGTCTGTGACTGTGTGTCTGTGTGCGTTAGTCTGTGTGTCCGTCTCTGTGTCTGTGTGTGAGTCTGTGTGTGTGTCTCTGTGTCTGTGTGTGTGTCTGTGTGTTTGTCTGTGACTGTGTGTCTGTGTGTGTGTGACTGTGTCTCTGTGTGTGTCCGTCTCTGTCTCTGTGTGTGTGTCTCTGTGTCTGGGTGTGTGTCTGTGTGTGTCTGTGTGTCCGTCTCTGTGTCTGGGTGTGAGTCTGTGTGTGTGAGTCTGTGTGTGTCTGTGTGTCCGTCTCTGTGTCTGGGTGTGAGTCTGTGTGTGTGTGACTGTGTCTCTGTGTGTGTGTGTCTCTGTGTCTGGGTGTGAGTCTGTGTGTGTGACTGTGTCTCTGTGTGTGTCCGTCTCTGTGTCTGTGTGTGTGTCTGTGTCTGGGTGTTTGTCTGTGACTGTGTGTCTGTGTGTGTGTCTGTGTGTGTGTCTGTGTGTGTGAGTCTGTGTGTGTGTGACTGTGTCTCTGTGTGTGTGTCTGTGTGTTTGTCTGTGACTGTGTGTCTGTGTGTGTGTGACTGTGTCTCTGTGTGTGTCCGTCTCTGTCTCTGTGTGTGTGTCTCTGTGTCTGGGTGTGTGTGTCTGTGTGTCTGTGTGTCCGTCTCTGTGTCTGTGTGTGAGTCTGTGTGTGTGTGACTGTGTCTCTGTGTGTGTGTGTCTCTGTGTCTGGGTGTGAGTCTGTGTGTGTGACTGTGTCTCTGTGTGTGTGTGTCTCTGTGTCTGGGTGTGAGTCTGTGTCTCTGTGTGTGTCCGTCTCTGTGTCTCTGTGTGAGTCTCTGTGTCTGTGTGTGTGTCTGTGTGTGTCTGGGTGTTTGTCTGTGACTGTGTGTCTGTGTGTGTGAGTCTGTGTGTCCGTCTCTGTGTCTGTGTGTGAGTCTGTGTGTGTGTGACTGTGTCTCTGTGTGTGTGTCTGGGTGTTTGTCTGTGACTGTGTGTCTGTGTGTGTGTGACTGTGTCTCTGTGTGTGTCCGTCTCTGTCTCTGTGTGTGTGTCTCTGTGTCTGGGTGTGTTTCTGTGTGTGTCTGTGTGTCCGTCTCTGTGTCTGGGTGTGAGTCTGTGTGTGTGTGACTGTGTCTGTGTGTGTGTGTGTCTCTGTGTCTGGGTGTGAGTCTGTGTGTGTGTGACTGTGTCTCTGTGTCTGTGTGTCTCTGTCTGGGTGTGAGTCTGTGTGTGTGACTGTGTCTCTGTGTGTGTGTGTCTCTGTGTCTGGATGTGTGTCTGTGTGTGTCTGGGTGTTTGTCTGTGACTGTGTGTCTGTGTGTGTGAGTCTGTGTGTGTGTGACTGTCTCTGTCTGTGTGTGTGTCTGTGTGTTTGTCTGTGACTGTGTGTCTGTGTGTGTGTGACTGTGTCTCTGTGTGTGTCCGTCTCTGTCTCTGTGTGTGTGTCTCTGTGTCTGGGTGTGTGTCTGTGTGTGTCTGTGTGTCCGTCTCTGTGTCTGTGTGTGAGTCTGTGTGTGTGTGACTGTGTCTCTGTGTGTGTGTGTCTCTGTGTCTGGGTGTGAGTCTGGGTGTGTGTGACTGTGTCTCTGTGTCTGGGTGTGAGTCTGTGTGTGTGACTGTGTCTCTGTGTGTGTCCGTCTCTGTGTCTCTGTGTGAGTCTCTGTGTCTGTGTGTGTGTCTGGGTGTTTGTCTGTGACTGTGTGTCTGTGTGCGTGAGTCTGTGTGTCCGTCTCTGTGTCTGTGTGTGAGTCTGTGTGTGTGTGACTGTGTCTCTGTGTGTGTGTGTCTCTGTGTCTGTGTGTGAGTCTGTGTGTTTGTCTGTGACTGTGTGTGTGTGACTGTGTCTCTGTGTGTGTCCGTCTCTGTCTGTGTGTGTGTGTCTCTGTGTCTGGGTGTGTGTCTGTGTGTGTGAGTCTGTGTGTGTCTGTGTGTCCGTCTCTGTGTCTGTGTGTGAGTCTGTGTGTGTGTGACTGTGTCTCTGTGTGTGTGTGTCTCTGTGTCTGTGTGTGAGTCTGTGTGTGTGTGACTGTGTCTCTGTGTGTGTGTGTCTCTGTGTCTGTGTGTGAGTCTGTGTGTGTGTCTCTGTGTGTGTGTCTCTGTGTCTGGGTGTGTGTGTCTGTGTGAGTCTGTGTGAGTCTGTGTGTGTGAGTCTGTGTGTGTCTGTGTGTCCGTCCGTCTCTGTGTGTTTGTCTGTGACTGTGTGTGTCTGTGTATGTCTGTGTCTGGGTGTGTGTGTGTCTGTCTGTGTGTGGGTCTGTCTGTGTGTGTATGTGTGTGTCTGTCTGTGTGTGGGTGTGTCTGTCTGTGTGTGTATGTGTCTGTGTGAGTCTGTGTGTCTCTGTCTCTGTGTGTCTCTGTGTGTTTGTGACTGTGTGTCTGTGTGTGTCTGTGTCTGTCTGTCTCTGTCTCTGTGTGTGTCTGTGTCTGTGTGTCTCTGTCTCTGTGTCTGGGTGTGTGTGTGTCTGTGTGTGTGTCTCTGTGTGTTTGTGACTGTGTGTCTGTGTCTGTCTGCCTGTGTTTCTGTGTGTGTGTGTGTGTCTGTGAGTGTCTCTGTGTGAGTCTGTGTGTCTCTGTGTGTGTCCATCTCTGTGTGTCTGTGTCTGTCTGTCTGTGTGTGTCCGTGTCTGTGAGTCTGTGTGTCTCTGTCTCCGTGTGTCTCTGTGTGTGTGTCCGCCTCTGTGTGTTTGTCTGTGACTATGTGTCTGTGTGTGTGTCTGTCTATGTGTGTGTTAGTGTCTCTGTGTCCGTCTCTGTATGTTTGTCTGTGACTATGTGTCTGTGTCTCTCTGTCTGTCTCTGTGTGTCTTGTGTGTGTCTGTCTCTGTGTGTGTCTGTGTGTGTGTGTCTGTCTGTCTCTGTCTGTGTGTGTCTGTATGTGTCTGTGTGAGTCTGTGTGTCTCTGTGTCTGTGTGTGTCTATGTGTGCGCTAGTGTCTGTGTGTGTGTCTGTCTATGTGTGTGTTAGTGTCTATGTGTCCGTCTCTGTGTGTTTGTCTGTGACTGTGTGTCTGTGTGCGTCTGTGTGTCTCTGTGTGTGTGTCTATGTGTGCGCTAGTGTCTGTGTGTGTGTCTGTGTGTGTTAGTGTCTATGTGTGTCCGTCTCTGTGTGTTTGTCTGTGACTGTGTGTCTGTGTGCGTCTGTGTGTCTCTGTGTGTGTGTCTGTGTGTGTGTGTCTGTCTGTCTCTGTGTGTCTGTGTGTGTGTCTATGTGTGTGCTAGTGTCTGTGTGTCCGTCTCTGAGTCTGTGTGTCTCTGTCTCTGTGTGTCTGTGTGTGTGTGTCTGTCTATGTGTGTGTGTCTGTGTGTCCGTCTCTGTGTGTTTGTCTGTGACTGTCTGTGTATGTCTGTGTGTCTCTGTGTGTCTTGTGTGTATGCATCTATCTCTGTGCCTGTGTGTGTGTCTGTGTGTGTTGTGTCTGTGTGTGTGTTTGTGCGCGCGTGTCTGTGTCTGTGAGTGTCTGTGTGTCTGTGTCTGTCTCTGTCTCTGTCCCCGTATGTGTGTCTCTGTTTGTGTATGTGTGTCCATCTCTGCGTCTGTGTGTCTGTCTATGTGTGTCTTGTGTGTGTGTCTGTGTCTCTGTGTGTGTATGTGTCTGTCTCTGTGTATCTGTGTGTGTGTGTCCATCTCTGTGTGTGTGTGTGTCTGTCTGTGAGTGTCCATCTCTGTGTCTGTGTCTGTCTGTGTGTGTCTTGTGTGTGTCTGTGTGTCTCTCTGTGTATCTGTGTGTGTCTGTGTGTCTTTGTGTGTCTGTGTGTGTGTGTCTGTGTGTGTGTGGGATGCATCGCGCAGGAGCGGGCCACCCCGACAGAGCTTTGCAAGTTCGCTTCCCCACAGACACACACCGAGCTCACACATGTGGGCTCCCCCAGGTGTGTGCCCTCATCCTCTGGGGGCCGAGCACACACACACACACACACACACACACAGACACACACACACACACAGACACACACACACAGACACACACACAGACACACACACACACACACACGCACACACACACACACAGACACACAGACACGGACACACACAGACATGCACACACACACACAGACACACACAGACAGACACACACACAGACACGCACACACAGACAGAGACACACACACAGACACACACACACAGACAGACACACACACACAGACACACACACACAGACACAGACACACACACACAGACACACACACAGACACACAGACACACACAGACAGACACACAGACACAGACACACACACACAGACACACACACAGACACGCACACACACAGACACACATACAGACACACACGCACACACACAGACACACGCACGCACACACACACACGTCTGGTGAGGAGCCCCCCCCCGCCTCCCCTCACACGCCTGTGAGCGCAGCCCGAACAGTCTCTCCAGAGCGCCAGGGATCCCGGAAACACGCGGACACAATATACATACGTGTATACACACACATACATGTGCCCGTATACATACATGTATGCATGGATAGATCGATAAATGTGTGTGCATATACACATGCATGTATGAACACAGACATACGTGTATATATGCACACACATGTGCGTACATGTTTACATGCACACATGTATATACATATGTATATACGTACATATATGCAGACATACACTTGTATATATGTACATGTATACATACATGCAAATATACAGACACATGTATAGATACACACACTTATATACATGTATACACATATGTACATACACGTGTGTAAATATATACACGTATATATACATACATACACTTATATACATGTATACACATATATACATACACGTGTGTAAATATATACATGTATATACATACAGACACTTATATACATGTATACACATATGTACATACACGTGTGTAAATATATACATGTATATATACATACATACACTTATATACATGTATACACATATGTACATACACGTGTGTAAATATATACATGTATATATACATACATACACTTACATACATGTATACACATATGTACATACACGTGTGTAAATATATACACGTATATATACATACATACACTTATATACATGTATACACATATGTACATACACGTGTGTAAATATATACACGTATATACATACAGACACTTATATACATGTATACACATATGTACATACGCGTGTGTAAATATATACATGTATATACACACATATGTATACATATATACACATACACAAATATACATACGTATATACATACATACATACACGTATATACGTAGCTATATAAGCACATACATACACACATATGTACATACGTATAGACACGTTTACATATATGGATGTGTGTATACACACATCCATGGATCTCTGCGCGTGTGCGTTCACATATACGCTCACATATGAACACGCATGTACGCACACGCACATAGGTTCATATACGTGCACACAGGTACACGTGCATTCGTACAGGCGCACACGCGCTCACACACACACACAGAGCCGTGACGCCTGGCGTGCCCTGGG
>NW_026843589.1:0-7500 GCF_030254825.1 Meriones unguiculatus | reverse complement strand
TCCTTCCTCCCTCCTTTCTTTCCCTCCTTCCTTCCCTCCCTCCTTCCTTCCCCTCCTTCCTTCTTTTCCTCCTTCCTTCCCTCCTTCCTTCCTTTCTTCCCTCCTTCCTTCCTTCCCTCCTTCCTTCCTTCCCTCCCTCCCTCCTTCCCTCCTTCCTCCCTCCTTCCTTCCTTCCCTCCTTCCTCCCTCCTTCCTTCCCTCCCTCCCTCCTTCCTTCCTTCCCTCCTTCCTCCCTCCCTCCTTCCTCCCTCCTTCCTTCCCTCCCTCCTTCCTTCCCTCCCTCCCTCCTTCCCTCCTTCCTCCCTCCTTCCTTCCTTCCCTCCTTCCTCCCTCCTTCCTTCCCTCCCTCCCTCCTTCCTTCTTTTCCTCCTTCCTTCCCTCCTTCCTTCCCTCCTTCCCTCCTTCCTTCCCTCCTTCCTTCCTTCCTTCCCTCCTTCCTTCCTTCCCTCCTTTCTTCCCTCCTTCCCCTCCTTCCTCCCTCCTTCCTTCCTTCCCTCCCTCCTTCCCTCCTTCCTTCCTTCCCTCCTTCCTTCCTTCCCTCCCTCCCTCCTTCCTTCCTTCCCTCCTTCCTTCCTTCCCTCCTTCCTTCCCTCCCTCCCTCCTTCCTTCCCTCCCTCCCTCCTTCCTTCCTCCTTCCCTCCTTCCTTCCCTCCTTCCTTCCTTTCTTCCCTCCTTCTCTCCTTCTCTCCTTCTCTCTTTCCTTCCTTCCTTCCTTCCCTCCTTCTTTTCCTCCCTCCTTCCTTCCCTCCCTCCTTCCCTCCCTCCTTCCCTCCTTCCTTCCCCCTTTCTTCCTTTCCTCCCTCCTTTCTTTCCCTCCTTCCTTCCCTCCCTCCTTCCCTCCCTCCTTCCCTCCTTCCTTCCCTCCCTCCCTCCTTCCTTCCCCCTTTCTTCCTTTCCTCCCTCCTTCCCTCCTTTCTTTCCCTCCCTCCTTCCTTCCCTCCCTCCTTCCTTCCTCCTTCCTTTTTCTCTATTCCAGACAGGGTCTCCCCGTGTGGCCCGGCCATCCTGGACTCGCTCTGTAGACCAGGCTGGCCTCGACGTCACAGAGCTCCCTCTGCCTCTCCCCCCTCCCCCCGTTTAATCCCAGCACCCAGGGAGACAGAGACGGACGGGTCTCCGCGAGTTCGAGGCCAGCCTGGTCTATACCGTCCAGGGCAGCCGGGGCCACAGGGCGGGACCCTGTCTGGGAAAACCCAACGACGCGCTTTGTCTCGCTCTAGTCACTGATCATGTGTGCACGGGGCTCTGACTGCACGTATGTGCGCTCACCAGCAGGGGGCGCCGGGTCTCGCTCTGTCATGTGTGCACTGGACTCTGCACATACGTGTGCTCGCCAGCACAGTGCGCCTGATCTCGCTCTAATCACATGTGTGCATGGAGCTCTGTCTGCACGTATGTGCGATCGCCAGCAGAGGGCGCCGGGTCTCGCTCTAGTCACTGATCACGTGTGCACAGCGCTCTAGCTGCACGTATGTGCGCTCGCCAGCAGGGGGCGTCGGGTCTCGCTCTAGTCACGTGTGCGCTGGGCTCTGGCTGCACATATGTGCGCTCGCCAGCAGAGGGCGTCGGGTCTCGCTCTAGTCACAGATCACGTGTGCACATATGTGCACTCGCCAGCAGAGGGCGCCGGGTCTCGCTCTGGTCACATGTGTGCACGGGGCTCTGACTGCATGTATGTGCACTGGACAGCAGAGGGCGCCGGGTCTCGCTCTAATCATGTGTGCGCTGGGCTCTGGCTGCACGTATGTGCGCTCGCCAGCAGGGGGCGCCGGGTCTCGCTCTAGTCACAGATCACGTGTGCACATATGTGCGCTCGCCAGCAGGGGGCGCCGGGTCTCGCTCTAGTCACAGATCACGTGTGCACATATGTGCACTCGCCAGCAGGGGGCGCCGGGGTCTCGCTCTAGTCACAGATCACGTGTGCACATATGTGCGCTCGACAGCACAGGGCGCCTGATCTCGCTCTAATCACATGTGTGCATGGAGCTCTGGCTGCACGTATGTGCGCTCAGCCAGCAGAGGGCGCCGGGTCTCCGCTCTAGTCACGTGTGTGCACGGGGCTGTGACTGCACGTATGTGCGCTCGACAGCACAGGGCGCCTGATCTCGCTCTAATCACATGTGTGCGCGGGGCTCTGGCCTGCACGTATGTGCGCTCGCCAGCAGGGGGCGCCGGGTCTCGCTCGCTCTAGACGTTCGGGAGGCGCCTGAGTGGGTGCCAGGACTCGAACCCGGGTCCTCCGGGAGACCTCGTCTCCTCGGGAGGACGGAGCGGACGGGGTCGATCTGGTCACCATCCGGGATGGACACGCGTGTGTGTGTGCGTGTGGTGTGTGTGTGTGTGTGTGTGTAATGAAATGAAATAAGATAAAATAAAATAAAAGATAAAATAAATAAAATATGAATAAAATAAAGTGAATGAAAAATTAAAAGTTGTCATAAAAAATAAAAAATAAAATAATAATAAGTAAAAGCGAATAAATAAAAACAAACTAAAGAAATAAAAAAAAAAAAAGGAAAAAAATAACAGCAATTGTTTTTGGAGGGAATGAATGAATGAATGAATGAATGAAGAAAAGAGTGCGCCAAGCTGGAGAGACCTCTCGGAGGTCAGGATCGCGCGCTGCTCTCCCAGAGGACCCGGGTTCGACTCCCGGCCCCCACAGGGCGGCTCAGAGAGCTGGCCACGCCCCCGCTGCTGGCCACACCCCCACAGGGCGACTAAGCCAGATGGCCACGCCCTCAATGAGAGCCACGCATCGACTAGCCCCGCCCACACAGCAAGACACGCCCCACAGGGCGGCTCAGCCACCTGGCCACGCCCACACAGCTAGACACGCCCCACATATAGACACGCCCATAGCTAGACACGCCCACGCAGTTAGACACGCCCTCACATAGGTAGACACGCCCACATAGAGAGACACGCCCTCACAGATAGACACGCCCACAGAGATAGACACGCCCCCACCCACACAGAGACACGCCCACAGATAGACGCCCTCACAGTCAAGCCGATAGATAGACACGCCCACACGGATAGACACGCCCTCACATAGGTAGACACACCCACACAGAGAGACACGCCCACAGATAGACACGCCCCCACCCACACTGAGACACGCCCAGAGAGGGACACGCTATCACATAGATAGACACGCCCACACACAGATAGACAACGCCCACACACAGATAGACACGCCCACGCAGAAACAAGCCCCACAGATAGGCACGCCCACACATAGATGGACCACGCCCCCAGGCAGCTGGCCACGCCCCCAGCAGCTAGCCACACCCCCCAGGCCAACTGAGAACCCCACACAGACCTGATCATCTCTACAAGCTGCCCTTAGGGGCTACAGAGACAGAGACAGACAGAGAGACAGAGAACACAGAGACAGAGATAAAGAGACACAGAGACAGAGAGATACACAGAGACAGAGATAAAGAGACAGAGACAGAGAGATACACAAAGACAGAGATAGACAGAGAGAGACATAGAGATATACACAGAGACAGAGAGAGGGAAAGACAGAGCAAGAGACAGAGAAAGACAGACACAGAGAGATAGAGACAGAGTCAGAGCCAAAGAGACAGACACAGAGAGACAGAGACACAGAGACAGATACAGAAAGAGACAGACAGAGACAGAGAGAGGCAGAGACAGAGAGACAGACAAAGAGAGGGGACAATAGCTCACGCCCGGGACCCCAGCACTCCAGACACCTGTCCACCCCTCACCCCAACCCCAGCTGCATCGGAGATGCCTTGGGGGGGCGGGGGCTGCTGTCCACCTCTCGGCCTTGTACCCTGGGCCGGGCTAGCCTGGGCTGCAGACACCCTGACTCCCTTCCCCAGGCGGATATCAATCTATCTATCATCTATCTATCATCTATCAATCATCTATCATCTATCTATCATCTATCTATCATCTCTATCTATCTATCTATCTATCATCTATCTATCATCTATCTATCATCTATCTATCATCTATCTATCATCTATCATCTATCATCTATCTATCATCTATCTATCATCTATCATCTATCTATCATCTATCTATCATCTATCTATCATCTATCTATCATCTATCTATCATCTATCATCTATCTATCATCTATCATCTATCTATCATCTGATCTATCATCTATCTATCATCTATCTATCATCTATCTATCATCTATCTATCATCTATCTATCATCTATCATCTATCTATCATCTATCTATCATCTATCTATCATCTATCTATCATCTATCATCTCATCTATCATCTATCATCTATCTATCATCTATCTATCATCTATCTATCATCTATCTATCATCTATCATCTATCTATCATCTATCTATCATCTATCTATCATCTATCATCTATCTATCATCTATCTATCATCTATCTATCATCTATCATCTATCATCTATCTATCATCTATCTATCATCTATCATCTATCTATCATCTATCTATCATCTATCTATCATCTATCTATCATCTATCTATCATCTATCTATCATCTATCATCTATCAATCATCTATCATCTATCTATCATCTATCATCTATCTATCATCTATCTATCATCTATCATCTATCTATCATCTATCTATCATCTATCATCTATCTATCATCTATCTATCATCTATCTATCATCTATCTATCATCTATCTATCATCTATCATCTATCTATCATCTATCATCTATCTATCATCTATCTATCATCTATCTATCATCTATCTATCATCTATCTATCATCTATCTATCATCTATCTATCATCTATCATCTATCTATCTATCATCTATCTATCATCTATCTATCATCTATCTATCATCTATCTATCATCTATCTATCATCTATCATCTATCTATCATCTATCTATCATCTATCTATCATCTATCTATCATCTATCATCTATCTATCATCTATCTATCATCTATCTATCATCTATCATCTATCTATCATCTATCTATCATCTATCTATCATCTATCTATCATCTATCATCTATCTATCATCTATCTATCATCTATCATCTATCTATCATCTATCTATCATCTATCTATCATCTATCTATCATCTATCTATCATCTATCTATCATCTATCATCTATCAATCATCTATCATCTATCTATCATCTATCTATCATCTATCTATCATCTATCTATCATCTATCTATCATCTATCATCTATCTATCATCTATCTATCATCTATCATCTATCTATCATCTATCTATCATCTATCTATCATCTATCTATCATCTATCTATCATCTATCATCTATCAATCATCTATCATCTATCTATCATCTATCATCTATCTATCATCTATCTATCATCTATCTATCATCTATCATCTATCTATCATCTATCTATCATCTATCTATCATCTATCTATCATCTATCATCTATCTATCATCTATCTATCATCTATCATCTATCTATCATCTATCTATCATCTATCTATCATCTATCTATCATCTATCTATCATCTATCAATCATCTATCATCTATCTATCATCTATCTATCATCTATCTATCATCTATCTATCATCTATCTATCATCTATCATCTATCATCTATCTACTCTATCTATCATCTATCTATCATCTATCTATCATCTATCTATCATCTATCATCTATCTATCATCTATCTATCATCTATCATCTATCTATCATCTATCTATCATCTATCTATCATCTATCTATCATCTATCTATCATCTATCTATCATCTATCTATCATCTATCATCTATCTATCATCTATCTATCATCTATCATCTATCATCTATCTATCATCTATCATCTATCTATCATCTATCTATCATCTATCTATCATCTATCTATCATCTATCTATCATCTATCATCTATCTATCATCTATCTATCATCTATCTATCATCTATCATCTATCTATCATCTATCTATCATCTATCTATCATCTATCTATCATCTATCATCTATCTATCATCTATCTATCATCTATCATCTATCTATCATCTATCTATCATCTATCTATCATCTATCTATCATCTATCTATCATCTATCTATCATCTATCATCTATCAATCATCTATCATCTATCTATCATCTATCTATCATCTATCTATCATCTATCTATCATCTATCTATCATCTATCATCTATCATCTATCTATTCATCTATCTATCATCTATCTATCATCTATCTATCATCTATCATCTATCTATCATCTATCATCTATCTATCATCTATCTATCATCTATCTATCATCTATCTATCATCTATCTATCATCTATCTATCATCTATCATCTATCTATCATCTATCATCTATCATCTATCTATCATCTATCTATCATCTATCTATCATCTATCTATCATCTATCATCTATCTATCATCTATCTATCATCTATCATCTATCTATCATCTATCATCTATCTATCATCTATCATCTATCTATCATCTATCTATCTATCTATCATCTATCCTATCATCTATCTATCATCTATCTATCATCTATCTATCATCTATCTATCATCTATCTATCATCTATCTATCATCTATCTATCATCTATCATCTATCTATCATCTATCTATCATCTATCTATCATCTATCATCTATCTATCATCTATCTATCATCTATCATCTATCTATCATCTATCTATCATCTATCATCTATCTATCATCTATCTATCATCTATCTATCATCTATCATCTATCTATCATCTATCTATCATCTATCATCTATCTATCATCTATCTATCATCTATCTATCATCTATCTATCATCTATGTATCTATCATGTCCTCCATCGCTGTCCTGAGCACGGGTCGTCCTCTCCCTCCCCTCCCCGGACCCGGATTCCCAGGTCAACGGAGCCTGGACCTGGACCCCAGCTGGAGGACCCGGGTTCGAGTCCCGGCTCCCCCCGCACGGAGGCGCACGGCCCCCTGTGACCCCTGGTGGCCCCTCACACAGACACCCGCAGCCCCCAGCCTGGCCGTGGGGTCAGAGCCCCCTAGTGTGGGGAGGTTGCTTAGAGGATGGGGGTGGGGTGGGGAGGGGTGGGGTGGGAATAAGGGGCGTGAGGAGCGCGGTACCCGGTAGAGAGGGGGTTCGAAGCCGGCTGTGCCGCTCAGGGCTCGGGCTGCCCAGCGCGGGCTGGCTCTCGCCCTCTGTCTCTTTGTTTCCCTCTGTCTCTCTGTCTCTGTGTCTATTTCTGTCTCTCTGTCTCTCCCTCTCTCCATCTCTGTGTCTCCCTCTGTCTCTCTCTGTCTTTTTGTCTCTCCCTCTGTCTCTCTGTCTCTGTGTCTCCCTCTGTCTCTGTCTCTCCATCTTTTCCTCTGTCCCTCTCTGTCTTTCTGTCTCTCTCTCCCTCTGTCTCTGTGTCTCCCTCTGTCTTTCCCTGTCTCTCTGTCTCTCTCTGTCTTTCTGTCTCTCTTTCTGTGTCCCTGTCTCCCTCTGTCTCTCTCTGTCTCTCCCTCTGTCTCTATTTCTCTCTGTCTCTCCCTATGTCTCTCTGTCTCTGTTTC
>NW_026843588.1:0-120360 GCF_030254825.1 Meriones unguiculatus | reverse complement strand
CAGGCTGAAATTTGTATTTAGTGTACATACTAGATCTGCTTACCTTGCCTCCCTAGTACCTGCAGTATAGTTGGGCATGGTCTACCTCAATAATTCAGTTTTTTTGTGGGCTTATTGAGAGTAAATTGTTGAATCCAAATGGTCATGGTAGGCAGGACACAGACTCTGTTCCTTAGTCCAATAATAGAAAAAAGCATTGATCAGTTGCAGTTGTTTGGCTTAAAATCCTCTCCTTTAAGTATAAAGAAAATTATTGTTTTTTTTCTTTAACATTGAGATTTTATGACACATCAAAGTAGATTGGAGTTCTGTTCTTCATTCAACAGATAGTGAAAAGTAGCCTCACAGACATAAGGAGATTCTCAATATAGTTAAGTGTAACAACTCATTACACTCATCCCAATATTCTAGGAAATCACTGAGGTTAAAACCATCCAAGCCAGGCACGGTAACACAGGCCTGTAATCATGGTGTTCAGAAAGATAATGCAGGAACTTAAAGATGACAAAGTAATCCAAGGAAATATCCCAGGTCAATGGTATAATGGGAGGTCCACAGAACAAAGAGAGACTGATTAGCTGAGACCAATGTCCATAGTCCTCCTCACAGCTCCAGAACATCAGGACCATTCCAGCACCATGGGTTATCTAAGGAATTTCTCACCCTGTGCTTTCTAATGTTTCCTGTCCAAGACAGCTTAGGTCGCTTCAGGGTTAGACTCCTGTGGGCATGGAAGACTAGAACTCCCTCCAATTGTGGGATTAGCCTCAGGCAGGGATACACTCCTTAATTATATATCCTACACAAAGGGTTCAGCACAGAATCCTTATACCTTATCCTCACAACCAATAGGAATAGACTTAGAGGAATAGACTTAGTAGGTCCATACTTATTCACACATTCTTTTTTAAGACATTAGAAGGAAGGAATTCAGAAAGACATGGAGAAAGCAGAAGGAAAGGGGAAATGGTGTAATATATTTTAATTAACATCTGTAGAAAAAGTTGTAAATAAATGGGGGCGAGAGATAGCATGGAAGTTAACAGCACTGGGTGTTGTTACAGAGGACAAGTTCCATTTCAGATATCACTTGCTAGCCAGCAAATACCCTGTAAATGTGTTCCCATGGGTTCTGTTGCCCACTTTGGCCATTTCAAGTAGGGTACAAAGACACATGAACACAAAACATGCATATATCTGAAAGATATATAAAGCTTAACAAAGTGTCTTTCTCAGGGTTGGAGTGCTCAGTGGTTTGAAGCAGTGGCTGGTATTACAGATGACCTGGGTTTTATCCCAACAACCACATGGCATCTTACAGCTGTCTAGAACTCCATGGTCCATCAATTTCACAAAACATCAATGCACATGAAATAAAAATAAACAAATTTTACAAACAGAATTCTCTACATTGATGTCACAGTTCTGAGAAAGATAGCAGTCTTGGGTAGCTGCAATGAACTCCTTTTCCTTTATTGAGCCAACCTGCCTAGAGGCAAAAGCAGCCTTATTCTAAGGTTGGACTAGTTCAACATAGCTGTCCATCTAAGAATTGCAAACACAGTCCTATTTGGTGTTATTTCCTTTATGTTTTCTGTATTTGTGATCTCTCCACTTTGTATGTCAGTGACTTTTGGCAGTGATGAATCTTGCAAATGTATCTTTTATATCACACATGATGATCTAGAAGATGGATTTGCTGGGGAAATCTCCATCTGCTTCAGGAACTAGACTTTCAGTCTTCATTTCCTGTTGGAATTATTCAAAGTGTGGGAGGTTTCCAAGATGGTGGTGACCAGTGTGCCCTGTATTAGAGGGGCAGAGGATCTGAGACTCTGAAATGGGTGAGGGGATAGGAAGCTGGATCCAGAACATCAACCTTGAATTTTCCCTGATTACAGGGGACATCCTGTGAGTTGAGGCCTATTGGACCCAGCCCTGCCATGGTCATCTCTCATGATTGAGAGTCAAAGTGTGGAGCTCCTGTACTTTCTGCCCATCCCAGCCAGTGAGGATCCCCAGGTCCAGGAACCCTAAATCCAGCAGCCAGACATCAGATGGTCCATGCTCCCCTCAAGGGAGCTTCAGTATTCCTGGAACAGTTAGGCTCAATTGCACCCAGGCCTCCCCATGGCTGTCTGCCAGGTCTGAGAGTCATGAACCATGGGGGCTCTATACTTTATGCTGATGCCAGTGACTGAAGACCCCCAGGTCTAGGGAACCTCTGTTCTTGCAGCCGGACATCTAATCTCTCTTAATCCCCTTCAAGCATCTTCAGGATTCTTGGGACATTTTGGGGTCAATAGATCTGGTACCCCCAGAGCTGTTTCCCAGGTCTGACAGTCAGGAAAAATGGACCCCCTGCACTTGACAGATATGCCAGTGAATGGAGATCACAAGGTCCAGGAACTTTCCTCTCCAGCACCCAGACATTGGATCCCTCCTGGTCCCCTGAAAGCAGTATTGAGGTTCCTGGGGATGAGTACCCAACATTGAAACCACAGTTCACTGGTCACCCAGACTAGGCAAACAGTGGAAGCACCTGGAACATGGATACAGGATGGCCCAGCCCAAATGAGTCTGAGTGACAGAGACACAAAATCTGGCACAAAATCCCTTGTATATTTCCCCCTAAACCCCTCATTTGGCCTCCTGTATTCTCTGTCTGCCCTGCACCCTCACTCTCTTCAAGGATGCCAGGACAGATCCTTGTATCTTTCCTTCTCCAGAAACTAGTGCCTTGCCTCTTAAGTGTGAAAAATACCAACTGAATCCACAGATGTCAGCTCAACCTGCTCCTTGGCATCCCTTCTGGACAAGGGCACCACCAAACACATCACTTACACTCTTCTGAGGAGATCACACACTGTTGCTGATCTTGATCCATCTAGCTCCCAACTTCCAGAAGAAATGAACATTCAGGACTTCCCAAAAGGTGATGCTGAATCCCATCCCCCATAGACCAACACTCCCCATTCATCTTAGTGGTATACACATACAGACTAGGGTCACTTCCATACCCTTAACACATACATCATCCTAGGGCTGGACACAGACCCAGTCACATGGAGTGCTAGTGTGTTCTCTTTTCTTTTAATGTTCCTTTGAAATGTATACACCTTACCCTTGTTCATTCCAATGCTGATTTCTTTTCTCCCTCCCCCCATTCTCTCGCTTCAATTAGGATATTGCATTATGATACTTACTCTAAGCATCCTGTCTCAACTTTGTTTAAACAGGCCATAATAAATCAACTAGCCACAATGCTGAGCAATGGGATGAGCCAGAGGGTAGGAAAGAGGGGAGGAGCTAGAGGACAGGAAATGAGTGGGAGGAGAGCTAAGGGAGGAGAGAGCTTGGGGAGAGATCTTGGAACTATGTGGAAATGGACTAGACCTAAGTTATTACTAAAATCAAGTATAATGCAGGAAATCTAAATGTTAAGAAACTATGAGGGCATGAAGGTTTAGGATGGAGTAAATATTGCCCAGCATTTTGTTCTAGGTTAACTAAAGAAATCCCCGTGTCTGTGTGGCGATTTGGTTGCACAGCTGTTAAAGGGTAACAGCAAGCATTACTAAAAGATAATAGTAAATTTTAACAGCAACTTACAACAAATGACACCCAAGTAATCTAAGTATCCACACCTTTAAATCACACTTTATCATAACTTGGTGGGGGTAGTAAGATCCCAGTGATAAAACCCAAACTTGGGGGGGGGGCGGAGCCAAGATGGCGATTAACACACACCGTTTCTGTGTGGTGGGATACCTGAACTTCTGAGTTGGTGAATGGAAGGACCCCTAACCCAGGAAAACCACGGTGAGGCTTTCTAAACAACAGGGAACATCGCAGGAGGTGAAAACTTTGCTCTCGGGTCGCCCGGGGACTTGTTTGGGGAAGGAGAGAAATGATCCTTTGATCTTGTGGCACTCCCTTCCCCCAGACCTCCTTCCTCCTCAGCACACCAGCACAGCAGACTCATCTTTCTCAGTGCAGACCTAACTGCCTGATGTATATAGCCGCTGAGGCGGAGCCCCAAGCACTTTAGCGGCAGGCAAAAGCCAGCAGTAAGTGTCTCACAGTCCCAGATTCACACAGCAGCTGCACCATCCTCCCAGGGTGCGAATCTGGTAGATGCCATACTAGCTCCGCAGGATCGCGATCACTGATGGTACAGCCCGCCCAATCCCACAGTGACAGAGAATATGCTATATACTCACCAAAACAAGGCAGAAACATCATACAACCTGGACACACCAGGCTATAAGCCTCCCAAGCTGGGAGAGCCCAGCAAAGAGACCCCAGGACTTCCCAGAAAGCATCGGGACTAGCGACCCAGTCTCCAGTTACAGCGGGACTTGGCGGCGGAACAGCACTGAACTGGAGGGGCACAACAGCCCTCCAGTTTAAGACTAACCAGGGCCAAACCAGAGAACAGAGAGCCTGGTTACCCCATCCCTGCTGAAGTGACCACCCTGAAATCTCCAGCTGCAGCAAGACCTCAGAACCTGGCAGTGACAGCAGCACAGAACTGGCGGAACACATCAAAGAAGCAGGGCCAAACCAGAGAGCAGAGAGCCCTGGATACCATGATCTCTGCCAAGAGACCTACCTGTAAGTGAGTGCACCCTTGAGAATCTGCAGTTCCCCAGATCCTGGGTCCTTATAAATCAGAAGCCAGGCTTCGAACCACCCTCCCACCCACATACCCACTTTGGAAAACAGAGGGGCACTAGCGACATTGAAGTTCCTGCCCTGTGGGCCTGATTGAGGAGTTAAGACAGTTAATGCCAGAAATTGCGCTGCAATCATCATTAGCACCTGCGACATATACAGTTCAGAGCCCCTCCCACACACTCAAGGGTTCAACATTAGCCATCACTCTGTCCCTTGAGAAACTCATCCACGCACACTTACACACACACACACACACAAACGCGCGCGTGCATACATGCTTGCATTTGCCCCGTTTGCACCTGAGTACTTTCCTCCCACATGTACAGCTAGTCCTCAGCACACGCTGAGAGTTCTCAGCTTCCTGAAGAACTCTCCAGACACCAGAGAGAGACAGCACCAGTCTGATCTGCAGAATCCAAAAACAAACAGGGAAGGTTTCAGACAAGCCAATGGCCAGGGATAGGCGAAAGAACACTTCCAACATAAATCAGGACATCATGACTTCACCAGCAAACCCCAAAATCGATGGATACTCCAATTCAGCAGAAGCACAGGAAAATGATTTTAAAGCCATGCTTGCCCAATTATTTGAGGCTCATAAGGAGGAAATGAACAAGTCTTTCAAAGAGATGGCCAGTCAATTGGAGGCAAAGAAAGAAGAAATAGACAATATCCTTAAAGAAACACAGGGAAACATAGACAAACAAATAGATATACAAGTAGAGGAAAAATTAGTGGCATATAAAAAGGAAGTGAAAAAAGAAATAGAGGCCATCGTAGAGAGACAGGAATCCAAATTCAAACACATGAAAGAAATGGTGCAAGGCATGCAAACAGAATTAGAATCAATAAAGAAAACACAAAATGAGAAAACCCTTGAGCTGGAGAACTTGGAGAAAAGATCAGGAACCACAAAAGTAAGCATCACCAACAGAATACAAGAGATGGAAGAGAGAATCTCTGGAGCTGAAGACACACTTGCAGAAATGGATACTTCTCTCAAAGAAAAAGTAAAATCAGAAAAGTTCCAATCACAAAATATCCAAGAAATCAAGGATGCTATGAAAAGACAAAATCTAAGAATAATAGAAATTCATGAAAAAGAAGACTCCAGACTCCAAGGTCCAGAAAATATTTTCAAGAAAATCATAGAAGAAATTTTTCCCAACTTAAAGAAAGAGATGTCCATAAGTATACAAGAGGGCTACAGAACTCCAAATAGACTAGACCAGAAAAGAAACACATCATGTCACATCATAGTCAAAATACTAAATCTACAGAACAAAGAAAAGATATTAAAAGCAGCAAGGGAAAAAGGCCAAGTAACATATGAAGGTAGACCTATCAGAATCACACTGGACTTCTCATCAGAAACTATGAAAGCCAGAAGGGCCTGGGCAAGTATCATGGAGACTCTAAGAGATCACAAATGTCAACCCAGACTACTATACCCTGCAAAGCTTTCAATCAACATAGATGGAGAAAACAAAATATTCCATGACAAAACTAAATTTACACAATATCTACAGCAAACCATCCCTACAGAAGATACTAGAAGGAAAACTCCAATCCAATGAAAACAAATTCACCCAAGAAAACAGGGGATACAGATAATATCCCAACAAAAATGAAAAGAAAACAAGCAATGAAACAGGGTTAGATCACCGACTCCATTACAAAAGGAACTAACATGCATTGGTCACTATTATCTATCAAGATCAATGGACTCAACTCACCAATAAAAATGACACAGGCTAACAGAATGGTTAAGGAAACAGGATCCAACATTCTGTTGCATCCAAGAAACACACCTATGCAACAAAGATAAATACTACCTCAGAGTAAAGGGCTGGAAAACTGTTTTTCAAGCAAATGGTTCCAGAAAACAAGCTGGAGTAGCCATCCTAATATCTAAGAAAATAGACTTTCAACCCAAGTTAATCAAAAAAGATAAGGAGGGCCACTATATTCTCATCAAAGGAAAAATCCACCAAGAGGACATCACAATCTTGAATATCTATGCCCCAAATACAAGAGCACCGACAATCGTCAATGAAACATTATTAAAGCTTAAATCATACATTGATCCTAATACCTTAATAGTGGGAGACTTCAACACTCCACTCTCACCAAGGGACAGATCAACTAGACAGACACAAAATAGGGAAATAAAAGCACTTACAGAGTCCCTAAATCAAATGGACCTAATAGACGTCTACAGATCGTTTCACCCAAACTCAAAAGAGTACACCTTCTTTTCAGCACCGCATGGAACCTTTTCCAAAATAGACCATATAGTGGGTCACAAAGCAAGCCTCAACAGATACAAAAGGATTGAAATAATCCCTTGTATCCTATCTGACCACCATGGACTAAAGCTAGACATCAACAACAACAGAAACAACAAAAAGCCGACACGCACATGGAAACTGAACAACTTACTACTCAATGACAGCTGGGTTAAGGAAGAAATAAAGAAAGATATTAAAGACTTCCTAGAATTCAATGAAAAGGAAGGCACAACATACCCAAATTTATGGGATACATTGAAAGCAGTGCTCAGAGGAAAATTTATAGCACTAAGTGCCTGCAAGAAGAAATTCGTAACATCACATACGAACAACTTAATGGCCCAACTGAAAAACCTAAAAAAAAAAAAAGAAGCAGATACACCCAAGAGGAGCAGATGGCTGGAAATAATCAAACTAAGGGCTGAAATCAATTAATTAGAAACAAAGAAAACTATCCAAAGAATCAATGAAACAAAAAGCTGGTTCTTTGAGAAAATCAACAAGATAGACAAACCCTTAGCCAAACTAACTAAAAAGCAGAGAGAAACTATCCAGATCAGCAAAATCAGAAATGAAAATGGGGTCATAACCACAGACACTGAGGAAATCCAAACAATTATTAGGTCATACTACAAAAGCCTATATGCCACAAAATTTGAAAATCTAAATGAAATGGATAATTTTCTTGAAAGATTCCATCTACCAAAACTAAGTCAAGATCAGGTAGAAAGACTGAATAGCCCTATATCTCCCAAGGAAATCGAAGCAGTCATTAACAGTCTCCCCTCCAAAAAAAGCCCTGGACCAGATGGCTTTGGCAGAGAATTCTACAAGACCTTCAAAGAAGTGCTAACTCCAATTCTCCTCAAGCTATTCCACAAAATAGAAACAGAAGGAACGCTACCAAACTCATTCTATGAAGCCACAGTCACCTTGATACCCAAACCACACAAAGACCCAACAAAAAAGAGAACTTCAGGCCTATCTCTCTTATGAACACTGACACAAAAATACTCAATAAAATTCTTACAAACCGAATCCAAGAACATATCAAAGATATCATCCATCATGACCAAGTAGGCTTCATCCCAGGCATGTAAGGGTGGTTCAACATACGGAAATCCATCAATGTAATCCACTACATAAACAAATTGAAGGAAAAAACCACATGATCATCTCCTTAGATGCCGAAAAAGCATTTGACAAAGTCCAACACCCATTCATGTTTAAAGTCTTGGAGAGATCAGGGATACAAGGCACATACCTAAAGATAGTAAAGGCAATATACAGCAAGCCTATAGCTAACATCAAACTCAATGGAGGGAAACTTAAATCAATCCCACTGAAATCAGGGACAAGACAAAGCTGTCCATTGTCCCCATATCTCTTCAACATAGTACTTGAAGTCCTAGCCAGAGCAATAAGAAATCTAAAGGAGATCAAGGGGATAGAAATCGGAAAGGAAGAGGTCAAAATGTCACTATTTGCAGATGATATGATAGTATACATGAGCGACCCCAAAAATTCAACCAGAGAACTCCTTCAGCTGATAAACACCTTCAGCAAAGTGGCAGGATACAAAATCAACTCAAAAAAATCAGAAGCCCTCCTGTATACCAAAGACAAAAAGGCTGAGAAAGAAATTAGGGAAACAACACCCTTCACAATAGCCACTAATAACATAAAGTACCTTGGTGTCACTCTAACCAAGTAAGTGAAAGACCTGTTTGAGAAAAACTTCAAGTCTCTGAAGAAAGAAATCGAAGATATCAGAAGATGGAAAGATCTCCCATGCTCATGGATTGGTAGGATTAACATTGTGAAAATGGCCATACTGCCAAAAGCAATCTACAGATTCAATGCAATTCCCATCAAAATACCAACTCAATTCTTTACAGACCTTGAAAAAAAGATTCTCAGCTTCATATGGAGAAACAAAAAACCCAGAATCTCCAAAACGATCCTTTAAAACAACAGATGATCTGGAGGTATCTCCATACCTGATCTCAAGCTGTACTACATGGCAACAGTAATAAAAACTGCATGGTATTGGCATAGAAACAGAAAGGAGGATCAATGGAACCACATAGAAGACCCAGAAATAAATCCACACACCTATGAATACTCGATATATGACAAAGAAGCCAAATCCATTCAATGGAAAAAAGACAGCATCTTCAACAAATGGTGCTGGACCAACTGGATGTCTACATGCAGAAAAATGAAAATAGATCCATATTTATCACCCTGCAAAAAACTAAAGTCAAAGTGGATCAAGGACCTCAACATAAAACCAGATACCCTAAATCGATTGGAAAAAAAAGTGGGGAACAGCCTAGAACTCATTGGCACAGGAGACAACTTCCTGAACAGAACACCAACAGCACAGGCTCTAAGAGCAACAATCAATAAATGGGACCTCATGAAACTGAAAAGTTTCTGTAAAGCAAAGGACACCGTCATCAAAACAAAACGACTGCCTACAGATTGGGAAAGAATCTTCACTAACCCTTTATCTGACAGAGGACTAATATCCAGTATATACAAAGAACTAAAAAAGCTGAAAAACGGCAAACCAAATAACCCACTTAAAAAATGGGGAACAGAGCTAAACAGAATTCTCGACAGAGGAATATCGAATGGCAGAAAAACACTTAAAGAAATGCTCATCCTCATTAGCCATCAGGGAAATGCAAATCAAAACGACCCTGAGATATCACCTTACACCCATCAGAATGGCCAAGATGAAAAACTCATGTGACAACACTTGCTGGAGAGGTTGTGGAGAAAGGGGAACCCTCCTCCACTGCTGGTGGGAATGTAAACTGGTACAACCACTCTGGAAAGCTATCTGGTGCTTTCTAAGACAAATAGGAATAGTGCTTCCTCCAGACCCAGCTATACCACTGCTAGGTATATACCCAAATTTTGTTCAAGTACACAAAAAGGACACTTGATCAACCATGTTTATAGCAGCTCTATTTGTAATAGCCAGAACCTGGAAACAACCCAGATGTCCATCAACGATGGAATGGGTACAGAAATTGTGGTATTTTTATACAATGGAATACGACTCAGCAATCAAAAAGGAAGAAATCATGAAATTTGCAGGCAAATGGTGGGATCTAGAAAAGATCATTCTGAGTGAAATATCCCAGAAGGAGAAAGACAAACATGGGATATACTCACTTATATAGACCTATAAGATATGATAAACATAATGAAATCTATACACCTAAAAAAGATAATCAATTGAGCAGACATGGGGTAAGATTATCAATCCTCGTTTAGAAAGACAGATGGGATGTGCATTGAACGTATGACAGGAGTCTACTGAGCGCATCTGAAAGACTCTAACTAGCAGTGTTTTCAAAGCAAAGACTCATGACCAAACCTTTGGCAGAGTACAGGGAATCATAAGAAAGAAGGGGAGTTAGTCTGATGGGGAAAGGATAGGAGCTCCACAAGGACCAAATATATCTGGGCACAGGGTCTTTTCTGAGACTGACATTCAACCAAGGACCATGTATGGATATAACCTAGAACCTCCACTCAGATGTAGCCTGTGGTAGCTCAGTAACCAATTGGTTTCCCAAAGTGAGGGGAACAAGGACTATTTCTAATAGGAACTCAATGACTGGCTCTTTGGCCTCCCCACCCCTGAAGGGAGGAGCAGTCCTGTTAGGCCACAGAGGAGGGCTTTGCAGCCAGTCCTGAAGATACCTGATAAAACAGGATCAGATGAATGGGGAGGAGGTCCCCCCTATCAGTGGACTTGGAAAGGGGCACAGTGGAGATGAGGGAGGGAGGGAGGGACTGGGAGGGAATGAGGGATTGGGACATGGCTGGGATACAGAGTTAATAAAATGTAACTGATAAAAAAATAAAAAAAATAAAAAAATAAAAAAAAATTCAGAATTGAAGAAAAAAAAATCTGGCTTTTCTACTCTCACCGTATTGCTTTTTATAGTCTCCAGCTAACTCCATTCATCTTTTCCAATCTTTAGGCTCTTTTTTATTCTCTGGCTCATTTGATCTTGACCTCAGTTCTCTCTTTCCAACCGGTCTTTCTATTACTGTCCCAGTAAAACTCCCTCTTCTCTCCATGTAGTACCCCTTAAGAAGCACATTTCTGTTACTGTCTCGTGAGAGACACATGTATCATATTCTGCCAAATATTCTGATTGTGTCAGCTTTTCTGCCACTACTTTTTCTTCTAACTGATTTAGTGTGTCTGGTTTTATGTTGTTATCTTTGATGTACTTGGACTTTCTTTTTGTGCAGAGTGAGTAGTATGGATCTATTTGCATTTTCCTGCAGGTAGATATCCAGTTAGACCAGCACTATTTGTTAAAGGTGCTGGTCTTTTTTACATTGTATGGTTTTGGATTATTTGTCAAAAATCAAGTGACCGTAGGTGTGTGGGTTTTTTTCTGAGTCTTCTCTTTGGTTCCATTGATCCAGTATTCTGTTCTTATGCCAATACCATGTAGTTTTTATTGCTATGGCTGTGTAGTATAGCGTGAGATCAAGGATGGAGATACAGATGAACTGTTGTTGTACAGGATCATTTGGGCAATTTTGAGGGGTTTTTTTCCATATGTAGTTGAGAATTGTTCTTTTCAGGTCTGCAAAGATTGATGTTGCTATTTTGAAGGGAAATGCTTTGAATCTGTAGATTGCTTTTAGCAGGATGTCCATTTTCAGTATGTTAATCCTATGCATCCATGAGAACAGAAGATCTTTCCATCTTCTGATATCCTCTTCAATTTATTTCTTCAGGAACTTGTAGTTTTTTTGTTTTTTTTTTTTGTTTTTTTTTTTTTTCAAAGAGGTCTTTCACTTGCGTGGTTAAAGTCACACCAAGGTACTTCATGTCATTAGTAAAGGGTGTTGTTTCCCTAATTTCTTTCTCAGTCCCTTGTCTTTGGTTCACAGGAGGGCTTCTGATTATTTTAACTAAATTTTGTATCCAGCCACTTTGCTGAAGGAGTTCTCTGGTTGAATTTTTGGGGTCACTCATGTGTACTATCATATCATCTGTGATTAGTGATACTTTACCTTCTTCCCTTCTTATTTGTATCCTCTTCTCTCCTTTAGTTTTCGTATTGCTCTGGCTAGAACTTCAAGTACTGTGTTGAACAGGTATGGAGTGGGTAACCTTGCCTTGTTCCTGTTTTCAGTAGGATTGATTGGAGTTTCTCTGCTTTTATTTTGATGTTGGCTATAGTCCTGCTGTATATTGTCTTCACTGTGTTTAGGTATGTGCCTGTATTCCTGATCTCTCCAAGAGTTTAAATTTGAATGGGTGTTGGATTTTTGTCAAATGCTTTTTAGCATCTAAGGAGAAGATGAGGTGTTTTTTCTCATCCAGTTCGTTTATATGTGAATTTCATTGATTCATTTCCATATATTGAACCACCCTCCATGCCTGGGATAAAGCCTATTAGGTCTTGGTGTATGATATATTTTATGTGTTCTTGGATTTGGCTTGAAATTTTTGATTATTTTTGCATCAATGTTCATGAGAGATAGGGCTGAAATTCCCTTTTTTTGGTTGCATCTTTGAGTGATTTAGGGATCAAGGTGACTGTGGCTTCATAGAATGAGTTTGGTAATGTTCTTTCTGTTTCTATTTTGTGGAATAGTTTGAAGAGAAATGGAGTGAACTCTTCTTTGAAGGTCTGGTAGAATTCTTTGCTGAAACCATCTGGTCCTTGGCATTTTTTGGAAGGGAGACTTTTGATGACTGCTTCTATTTCCTTGGGGGATATAGGACTATTCAATCTATTACCTTATCTTGACTTAATTTTGGTAAATGGAATCTACAAGAAAAGTGTCCATTTTATTTAGATTTTCAAATTTTGTGGTGTATATACTTTTGTAGTAAGACCTAATGATTGTTTGGATGTCCTCAGTGTCTCTTGTTATGTCCTCCCTTTCATTTATGATTTTGCTAATTTGTATAGTTTCTCTCTGCCTTTTAGTTAGTTAGCTAAGGGTTTACCTCTTTTGTTGATTTTCTCATATATCCAGATCTTGGTTTCTTTGATTCTTTGAATTGTTTTTTGGAGAGCTGATTCCATTGATGTTGATAAACAATAGTGACCAATGAATGTTAGTTTCTCTTCTTGTGGAGTTGGGGGTGTTACTGTGCTGTTTTGCATGTTTTCTTTTAATTTTTTTGTTGTGCAGTTATCTATATCATATGTTTTCTTGTGTGTAGTTCTTTTCATTGGATTGGTGTTTTCCTTCTAGCATCTCCTGCAAGGCTGGGTTGCTGTGTAGCTATTGTTTAAGTTTAGTTTGTCATGGAATATTTTCTTTTCTCCATCTATGTTGATCAAAAGCCTCATTGGGTATAGTAGTGGAGGCTGGTATTTGTGATCCCTTAAATTATGTGTGACATCTGTCCAGGCCATACTGGCTCTCTTAGTTTCTGTTGAGAAGTTTGGTGTGATTCTGATAGGTTTCCTTTTATTTGTTACTTGGCCTTTTTCCCTTTCTGCTCTTAATGTCTTTTCTTCCTACCATTTACCTGAATATATCATGATTTTCCTGTTTCTTATTGCTGATTAATATTCCATTGTGTAGGTATACCACAATTTGTGCTTCCCTTCCTCCACTGAGGGGCATCTGGGCTGTTTCCAGCTTCTGGCTATTACAAATAAGGCTGGTACCAACATTGTTTAGCAAATGTCCTTATTGTGTACTTGAGCCTGTTTTGAATATGTGCCTAGGAGTGGTGTATCTGGATTTTGAGGAAGCGCTATTCCTAGTTGTCTGAGAAAGTGCCAGATTGCTCTCCAGAGTGGTTGTACAAGTTTACATTCCCACCAGCAGTAGAGGCGGGTTCCCCTTTCTCCACAACCTCTCCAGCATGTGTTGTCTCTTGAGTTTTTGATCTTAGCCACTCTGATACGTGTAAGGTGAAATTTTAGGGTCTTTTTAATATGCATTTCCTTAAAGGCTAGGGAGGATTAACTTTTTTAAGTATTTCTCTGCCATTCAATATTCCTCTATTCAGAATTCTCTGTTTAATTCTGTACTCCATTTTAAGTGGATTACTTGATTTTTTGCTGTTTAACTTCCTTAGTTCTTTATATAGATTTTGTTCTTCCATGTTGAGAACACTGTCCCAAGAATACCAATGTTGTTCACAGTGGGTGTGTGGGTGGGAGGGATTGGATGTCTGGCTGCTAGAGTAGAGAGACCCTGGATGTGGGGCTCTGCAGGCACTCATTTGAAGGCATACCCATTCTCTCTTTGATCTAATGAGAGAACACAGGGTTTCCCCCTGTTTTCTACTCTCAGATGTGTCCCTGCTCGGGCAAATGTGGGTGTAGGAGATCTATCAGCTCAGTGGTGCTGCAGCTGCAAAACTTGGAAGATGGTAAAACAGTCCACTGGGAGTCCAGCCACAGCTGCAGAAGTGGGAGGCAGGTACAGATGTCTGATGGGAAGCCTTGTGGAGACCCTACACCAGTCTGCAGTCCTGGGTGGACTGTACAGCCAGCTTCCCTCCACTTAGGATCTGGGAACCTGGTACAGTCACTTGCTGGGAGGCTCTGAAAGGCCAATACAGTTGCTTGTAGACCTGGGACATGGAAGGCTGGTATAGCCAGCAACTGCCGCTGAGGACTTAGGAGGCCTGCTCCTTCTGTCTTAGTCAGGATGCAGAGAGTGCTCTGCTAGGAGCTGCGGGGCACTGTGGGCTGCCTCGGCTAAGGAGAAGGGATACCTGACAAGGGAAAGTGCAGAGGGATCGATTGTTCCCACTCTCAGTTTCCAGAGGAGTCCTTGGATGACATGGATCTAAATGGTCTCAGCTCATGTGTTGTCCCCTCTCCCCAAGGAAGCCGCAATGTAGATGTCCTGGCTTTAGCTGCCCCTCCACTCACCAATTTCAGAGTTTCAGATCCTCAGCCTCTCAGATATGATGTGTGCTGGTAGCTACCATCTTGGATCACCCATTGTTCTTTTTTTAATAAGTATACTTTTATCAAGTTTGATACAAGTCATGTGAGCATACAGATACAGAAAATAGAAACATAACTCTCTTTCCCAGAACAAATAGAAGATATGTAGTAGTTCTTCTTTTATTCAGACTTTCTTAATGTGGTGCAAGTTTATATTTAATTTATTGATCATTAATCATAAATAAATTATTAATAAAATGTTAAAGAGTATTCATTGTCTCCCCAGTAGCAGTGATGATCTTGTAGGTCTCCATCATTACATCTGTGTGGAGGTACTTTAGGGAAGGATTCACCAAAGCTCACTTTTCCTGAGCAGGCTTTTTCCTGATGTATATTATCATAAGTTATTGCATTCTAAACTTCACTATACTTGTGTACAATAGAACACATTATAAGGACCATAGTATAAATTAATATTTGTTCATGTTTCCTACATTCATTATTAATAACCAATGAATCATAAACTTGTATCACATTCATAAAGTCTAGTCAGAGCAGGGGATTTTTAATAATTAATTACTTAATTAGTTTTCTAAACTCATTGAAAATAAAGTCAAATAAATCACACTACAAAAAAATCCCTATGATTACAGGCCCTCTGGAAATTGTTGTGTTTATGATGGTTCACTTTACAAAAGCAGTATGACTACAACTAAATGAATGCATTCACTGTGATAAAGCTGAGTTCTTCCAGGTCTTTTTAAATATGTGATGAACCACTTATGGAAAAATGATGCTATAAGTGAGGCATGTAATAAAGTTTCTTACGATCAAAGGTATCTTGTAGGGTACAAAACACCCCCAATCAAGGGGGAAACTATGAATGTAAACGAAGGGATAAAATGTAAATATGAACCTTTATTTTACAATTATTCCAAATCGCAACCTTAATTTACACCGACAAATAGATCATCATTGTAATGATTATGGTAAAGCTTATACATATCCTAATTATCTTTGCAGGAATGAAAGAACACATATTTATGGGAAACCCTATGAAAGTAACCAGTGTGGTAAAGCCTTCACACATCACACAGATCTTCAAAGGCTTAAAAGGAATCACAGTGGAGAGAAGCCATGCGAATATTATCAATGTGGTAAAGGCTTTTTACAACACAGTAAACTCCACCTACATAGAAAAACACATGCTGGAGAGAAACCCTATGAATGTAATGAGGGTGAGAAAGTTTTTTCCCAACATGGAAATCTCCAAATGCATAAAAGAACACAAACAGGAGAGAAACCATACCAATGTAATCAAAGTGATAAAGCCTTTGTATGTTGTAGTGATCTCCGAAAGCATGAAAGAACTCATACTGGAAAGCAGTCCTGTGACTGTAATCATTGTTGTCAAGCCTTTTCACAACAGGGTAGTCTCCAAATGCATAAAAGAACACATACTAGAGAGAAACTTTATGAATGTAACCAAAGTAGTAATGCCTTTTCATGCCCCAGTAGTCTCCAAAGGCATAAGAGAACACATACTGGAGAGAAACCCTACAAATGTAATCAGTGCGGGAAAGCCTTTTCAATCACTAGTGTTCTCCAGGAGCACAAACGAACACATACTGGAGAGAAACCCTACAAATGTAATCAGTGTGGTAAAGCCTTTTCACAACCCAGTGGTCTCCATGTGCATAAAAGAACACATACTGGAGAGAAACCCTACAAATGTAATCACTGTGGGAAAGCCTTTTCACAACACAGTAGTCTCAAAAAGCATAAAAGAACACATACTGGAGAGAAACCTTACAAATGTAATCAGTGTGGGAAAGCCTTTTCACACCCCAGTACTCTCCATGTGCATAAAAGAACACATACTGGAGAGGAACCCTACAAATGTAATCAGTGTGGTAAAGCCTTTTCACACCCCGGTAGTCTCCATGTGCACAAAAGTACACATACTGGAGAGAAACCCTACAAATGTAGTCAGTGTGGTAAAGCCTTTTCACACCCCGGTAGTCTCCATGTGCATAAAAGAACACATACTGGAGAGAAACCCTATGGATGTAATCAGTGTGGTAAAGCCTTTTCACACAACAGTAATCTCCAAGTGCATAAAAGAACACATACTGGAGAGAAACCCTACAAATGTAATCAGTGTGGGAAAGCCTTTTCACGATACAATAGTCTCCAAGTGCACAAAAGAACACATACTGGAGAGAAACCCTATGAATGTAATCAATATGATACAGCCTTTGCAAGTTGTAGTGGTCTCCAGAGGCATAAAAGAATTCATACTTCAGAGAAACCCTAGGAATGTACTCAATGTGGTAAAGCATTTGAATATTGCTGTGATCTCCAAAAGCTTGAAAGATTTCATACTGGAGTGAAACTCTCTGCATATTACCAGTAAAGCCTTTGCATGCCACATTTTTTTTTCAAAGCCAGGAATAAAATCATACTAGAGAGAAAACCTTATGAATGTATTTAGTATGATAAAAATCTTTGTTCATTTCTATAGGATTCACTTTCATGAATGATTGATACTGAAGAGAAAGCTGATGAATGTGGTATAATTAGCCATTGACTGCATCTCACTACATAGCTTGATGTGATATGAATATGAATATATAATTTGATGTTCCATGATTCTGTATGTTTCTGCTAATTATCCATTTGTCATTTCATCTTGAAGTACTATGTTCTATAGGAAATATATAAAAGGTTCTAGATAATGTAACAGAAAGGATAGTTACTTAAAAAGAACCACTTCTGGTGTGTGTGTGTAAGGTTCATGGGGTTTGAGGCCATGGCAGATATGTACAGAGTGGGACACAACTTTGTCCCATCTCCTTTGGCCATCTAAATATGATGATTGAGGTCTGGTTGCCTGCTTTAGACAACCTGAGGACAAGCTGCCTCCTACTGTATTCTCTGTATCTACTCAGCTATGGTGAGTCAATTCTCCAGTTCTTCCCCTCTTCTTTTGTCTTCTCAGACATGTGTACTTGTCAGTCAGAATACCAAGGAGGCCACCACTTTGTGGTCTCAAATAGGAGTTTAAATCTCCTCAGTCCCCACTCTGTCATCCCTGTAATCTCTCTGCCTAGCAGGAATAAGGATATTCCAAATAAACATTCCTATATCTCCCTTGGGTGAATATCTAGTCAATCAATAAACTCCATGAAATTCTGATCTCCTCTGGAATGTCATTGTTCAAAAGACCTATTCCTGTAGATGAGGTATTTTCTGCTCAATAACATTATGTCATTCTTTGAATACCTTGCAGAAGATAAGCTGAGCATGGAGGAGGAATTTACAGATGGGAAGTTTTTAATATGTGGCTTGGTGAGATTACTGAGTTGTTTATCTCTTGCCTGCTGTCTAAACCTATTAAACCTAAAGGATGAATTAGGTACCATATGTTGTACTTCACACCTGAGAGAAGCTGCTGAGGTGGCTTTTTGACAGAAGTGGATCTGGCTTCCAGGTTCTCCCAGCATCCCTCAATCCCTACCTTCTAAAAGGCATGATTGGCATACTCAACTTCTACCATTAACTTTCCAGTCCTGTAGAATGGGCTTGCTAACTCCCTGAGGCTCCTCCCCATATACCTAGATATTTTGTTTTCTTCTATATACTTTTCTTCTCTCACTCTTTCTTTCTGTGTTTCTTTTCTCCCTTTCTGTTTACTCTCTGTGTGTTCTCTCTCCATTTCTTTTGCTCCCTTCCTCTCTCTGGTCACATTTATGTTTTCTGCGTGGGACCTTTAATGCAATTCCTTAGGAGCTGGGAAACCTCTGAGAACTGTTTGCAATAAGCCTGCTTTTAAATGCATTATCATGTCTGCAATTACCAAATTTCACTTGTAGGAAGAAAGATAAAGTGAAAACTTATATATTCATCACTGGTCAAAATTAGTCACAATGAAGAAATATGTTAATATGTTTCCAGGTTTCATTAATAATTTGTGTTTTAACCATTTTTTTTCTTTTTTACCTACCCCCTTATCGGTGGACTAGGGATGGTGCATATGGGAAGATGGGGAGTGGGTGAGAATGGGTGTATATGGAAGGGGATACAGCCAGGACACAAAATAAAGAAATTGTAAGAAATAAATAATTAAAGATGATTTCATTGTCAATCATTGATTTCTTTTGTTTGTTTGTTTGTTTTTTCATTTGAAAGAATAGTCTCACTCTGAGTCTCAGGCCTACCTGGAAGTTAATATACACACTAGATCTGCTTACCTTGCCTTCTTAGTGTCTGCAGTGTAGTTGGGCACGGTCTTCCTCAGTAACTCAGTTCTTTCAATGGGCTTATTGAGAATGAATCGCTGAGTTCAAATGGTCATAGTAGGAAGGACACAGGCTCTGGTCTTAACTCCATTAAGAGAAAAAAAAATCTTTGTTCAATTACAGTTGTTTGGTTTAAAATCCTCTCCTATAATTATAAAGAAAAAATATTTTTTTTCTTTAACATTGAGTTTTTATCACTCATCATAGTAAATCCGAGTTCTGTCCTTATTCAACAAATAGTGAACAGGTGCCTCACAGACATAAGTATGTATACTTATGTGTAACCACTCATTATACTCATCCCAACATTCTACTAAGTCACTGAGGTTGAAACCACCTAAGCCAGGCTTGGTAACACAGGCCTATAGTCATGGTGTTTAGAAAGAGGAGGCAGGAACTTGAAGATTTCAATGTCATCCTAGCAAATATCCAAGGTCAATGGTATAATGGGAGGTCCATAATAGAAACGGAGACTGATTGGATAAGACCAATGTCCATAGTCCTCCCTACAGCCCCAGAATATTCAGGCCATGCCAGCACCATGTGTTACCTAAGGAATTTGCCACCCCTTGCTTGCTAATGTTTCCTGTCCAAGACAGGTCAGGTCACTTCAGAGTTAGACTTATTATGGGCATTGAAGATTAGAATACTCTTGGAAGTGGGAGAATGAGCCTCAGGCAGTGGTGAGTTCCTTATTTATATACCTTATGGAAAGGGTTAAGCAAAAAAACCCTTACCCACACAAGCCATATAAATGGATTAAATTTTGTTTATATACATCGATCCATACTTATTCACACATTCTTTTTTAAGACATTGGAAGGAAAGAATTTGAAATGGGATGGAGAAAGGACAAAAATAGGGGAAATGATGTAATATATTTTAATTAAAATGGGTAAAATTAAATTCAAATAAAAATTGGTTATAGAGGGCATAGGAGTTACTAGCTCTGGGTGTTTTTATAGAAGACAGGTTCCATTTCAGGAATCACAAGCTAGCTAAGCATAAGCTGTAAATGCATCCCCAAGGGATCTGATGTCCTCTTTGGCCTTTGCAGTTAAGAAACACAGACAGGTGAATGCAAAACATCCAAATAAAAGAAACACATACAAAGCTTTAAAATGTTGCTTTCTAAGGGCTGATGAGATGGCTCTGTATTTAGGAAAACTCACTCAGGACTTCAAAAAAGATAAGGCTGAATCCTATCTTCCATGGACACAGCCTCCCTGTTCTTCTGACTGAGAGATTCACACACAGACTGGGGCCCTTAGATACCTGTAAAATATACATCTTCCAATATACACAGTCCCAGACCCTTTGGGTGATTGTTCTCTCTCTGTCTCTCACACACATACATACACTTTCAAACATACACATATCTCCATGAACTCCACCAGCACAGTGCCCTCACATGTCCCCATAACTCAGAAAATAGAAGATTGTGTGGTGACAGCTCTTTCACCAGGTTGTCCTTCTCACCATATTCTTTTTGAAATGGAGCCATACTTAGACTCCAGAGAGTGACACACCCCATCCAATGATTCCATTATCTCTTAATTTTCCTCAGTCAGTTCCATTAGCTGAGTACCAAGCTTTCAATTACATAAGCATATTGGGCCATCATCATTCAAATCATCATGTAACCTCTAGCCAACTTTTCATTGAGTCTATTTTCCACTGAATCTTCCTTACCTTGACCTCCATGACCTGTATTTCTCTCGCCACTCCCTTCTTTCAGTACTTCCTGGAATAAAACATTAAGCTCCATGTTAAACATAAAGTGGCTTTTGATATCTAGATTTCTTATATATTGTGTATTGGTAAAAACAACAATACTTGGATTTTCTGACAATGACAAGCATATTTTGAGGGTACAAATTTTGTTCTTCCTTTCTTCTCTGTTGCTGTCATTAACTCCACTAATGGAAAATGACTCAGGTGATAAGTTGGCTTCTTTGGCTGATGCTGGCAGGCCCCAAACATTGAGGGAGTTCAGGAAAGAAACTCAGGCTATCAAATGAAGGCATGGATTATGGTGGAACACTTTTGTTGCTGTGTTCTTTTACAAGGTCACTGTCTACTTCTATGTAAATTTTCTTAACCAGCCCAGGCCACGTGTTGAGATAAATTTCGACCATCAGTGCCTGGGGTTTGCCACTGAATTCACAACCACTGTATTCACCCACAAACATAGCCACAAGTGATTGTCATGTGGGGAACCCCCAGTTGGTACTACCTCAGATCATGCTAAGCTATGTAACATTGACAGCTAAAGCCAACGAGCACACACAGACAAGGTATAAGAATTTTTAACAATTTAAAACCAATGTATTAGCCATCTCAATCATCTTAGTAGGAAAACCACAAGCTAACACAGCAACAATTGAAAAACACAGATATGCCAAGAAATGGGTTACTGACTTTTCAGGAACTGAGATTTTTTTTTTCCCAGATAGAGAGGCATTCATCTCTAGAGTTTTCTCCAGACATGGGGCAGATCAGAATAGCCTTCTATGCTTCTCCTGTTAATCTCTGGTTTCTACAGATGCAGCCACACAGATGCTTGTAAGAAATAAGTGACATAAATGTGTTGCCTGATTTTCACTGCTTCATCTTTACCAGGCTGCTTTGCCTGGCCTGAGGATGAGGAGGAGTTCAGTCTTGATAGGAATTGATGTATCAGTGCTGGAAAGAGGCTCCCTTTTTTGAGGACAAGGGGAAGGACAAATAGGGTGAGAAGGAGCCACAGGAAGGAGAGGAGGGGGAGGACTGCGATTGGGATGTAAAATGAATACAAAAATTAAAAATAAATATAAAAAGAAATATCAACCATAAGTCTTTTCTCTCAAAGAGTGTAAAACTTGTATTTAACATATGGAATTCAAATCTCAACAGGTCCTCCATCCACCATAATATTCTTCCTTCCCAGGAACATGTCTGAATTCTAGTTGTTTGATGACCAGGATCAGTGACCTTTCTTTTCCTGGAGCAATGTCTTCCTTCCCCTTCCTCCTTCTTTCCATATGCACCAGTTCCTTTCATACTCACATTGTGAAGGAGATTGTGAGCTCTAACCACAAATTTTGGAGAAAAGAAACTCAGTCACCACCACATTCCTTAGGATAAAACCAAGTGCATTTGCTATTGAGGAACTGTTCTTCTCCCAAATAGGTACATTCCCTTTTAACAAGCACATCCTCCTGATGAAGTGAAAAGGTAGTCTTGTCCAGGCAATTATTTGTAGCAATTCATATTTTAGTGTGAGAAGGTAAGTCAGTCAAGGAAACACCTGAATCATCCTCTGAAGATAAATGCCTCCCACCAGCTTCTGTAATGGCCTTGTACCTTGAGAATTCTCCATCTGAGTAAAGGAACCCCTGGGGTGCAGGTCTCTAGACATTACAGTGACTGTGGTCCAAGGAAATTAGCAGGGCCGCAAGAACCATCTGTGCATACACCAAAATTAAGAAATGCTTTGGGGAACCAAAAAGTCCTGTTTTGGTAATTGGGTCATCTCAGGGTTGAGACATGTGCTTCATATGAAATTTGGGTGCAAGAAATCTTATAAAAAGACATTCAGCAAAATGTAAACCAACATGGGTGAGCCACCAAGGTAGAGATAGCTCTAGAGAAAAAGAAAGTAGAAACAAACTGAAGAGAGAAATCATTTCTTGTTGGCACAGGGGAGCCAACTCCTCCTGCTCTGTGACAGGCTTCCTTCATCTCCCCTGACCTACACTGACTAGGGAGAGATTGTAAACTGCAAGTTTTCCAACGTAGGTTTTTATCCAGGCTTCATACTTTAGTTCAAGTCTCTATCCTCTTTGTGTGTATCATTATCTGTAATTTCCCTCCCTACCAGCCCTCACAGAAAAAGATGGCAACATTTAGGTCAGCTCTGCAGTTAATGGCAGTCTCTTGGGGTGGTTAATTTTGACTGTCTTCAATGCCATAAGTCAATGCTTTTCTGAGCAAAAGTGACACACACACTACCAATATTTTACTTATGATAAACTATTTCAGAAAGCGTGTTTCCCAAAGTATTAAATTCCAGATCATATAAAAGGTCCCAGAACCATCTGAGCTCAGCCCTGTCACAGTCAACCACAATACAGTGGGGTCTAGAAACCTCTTGTACCTGGGGACTGAAGAGGTAAAACCCCTGATGACAAGGCTTTGCTTCCACAGTTGCAGTTCCTGTGCTAAAATATGTGGACTCCACAGTTTCTGATTGAGACAACAGAATTCTTTCCTTTGTTCCATGCCTAATTACACCAGCCATAGAAATCTTCTCCTCCTGAATCCACACCAAACTAACATGCTTTTATAAAGAAAAGGGAGTCTGACTGGACTCATCTAAACCATGTACTCACAGGGCCGTGTGCCTAATGAGTGTTGATCTCACCATCCATTGAAGGTGAGCTAACTCTTCTCATGAGTTCATGTTGCTATGAAAACATGTGGTGCCCTTGGAAGCATATAGAAAGGAAAAAGATTGAATATGAGTTTGCTGCATTTGCAAAGGTTTAGTCCGTGATTACCATGGAGGGAAACATGGCAGCGAGCAGACATGTGGCTGGGGAAGGAGCTGACAGTTCTAAATCTTGATCAGCCAGCGGCAGAGTCACCCTAGGACTGCTTGAGCATATGAGAAGTCAAAGTCCAACTTCCCACTGACACACTTCCTCCCAGAAGGGCACACCAACTCCAATAAGGCCACACCTCTTAACCTTGGCACTGCCAATGTGTCAAACATTCAAATACATGAACATGTCTGGGCCATTCTTTTTCAAACCACCCCATTGACCTTGAGCACAATGGAATCATGTGGTTTGATCTTCGTTTGGCTAGTAACCTTACCACCATGGAGGCAACCATGAATTTGCCATGTTCTTTACTAACGATTTCATAAAATGGTAAATGCCATGTGACTTCTTGGTTATTGTTGCATAGAAGAAAATGGAGGCATCCATAAACTTCCTGCTGTCACTGAACTCTCTGGGTATCACCCGATTTTTACTAAACATGTGACCTTGAGACACCAAAGAATTTTGGGGATTGGTTTAAAGTTAAAGCACAAGCCTGAAGGAAAACCAGCCAGGTGCAGACAAGTCCGGCGACCTGGGGAAAGGAATGAGCTTCACTACATGCTTTTCCTCCCCACTAGAGATTCAGTTGCTAGGAAACTGCCTATGCATTCCTTTCTGTAACCCAGATTCTGATGCCTCTAAAGGTTGACTTAAAGAGTTTTTCTTCATCATGAGTTGGCTCGTGTAACTGGAAGCAGACATGTAGGCTTGATGTCAGAGAGAATAATCCTTCTCAGTTGGTGGTGCCATTTGGGAAGAATTCAGAAATGCTGTCCTGCTGAAGTAATATGAGGTGGGCTTTGAGAGTTTACATCCCCACAGCATTTCTAGTTTCCTTCTCTGCTTCATGCCTCAAGATGATGATGTGAGTTCTTCAGGTGCCAGATCTGAAACTTGCTGTCACACCACTTTCATAGTGATCCCATATCCCTCTGGAGCCATAAGCCAAGGAAACTTTATTGTAAAAGTTGCCTTAGATACTGTTTCTCCTCACAGCAACAGAAAAGACATACTAAATACCCACAAAAAAATAACTGGGGCCTAGGTCCTCTCCATGTAGAGTCCTTGGTTGAGTCATCAGTCTCTGCAGGCCCCCTGGGCCATGATTTTTGGGCTCTGTTGATCTCCTTGTGGATCTCCTGTCACCTCTAGGTCTTTCTCTCTCTGCCTTGTTTCATAAGATTCCCTGCACTCTGCCCAAATTTTGGCAATTAGCGTCAGCATCTGCTTTGATACCCTGCTGACTAGAGTCTTTCAGAGGACCCTATGGAGGGCTCCTGTTCTATTCCTTGTCTTCTCCTATTTCCTATGTCTGTCCTGTTTGCTCTTCTGAATGAGGATCAAGCCTCTTCCTTAGGGTCCTTGTTGTGGTTTATCTTCTTTAGGAATCTGTGTTTTAGTATGTTTATCCTATATCATATGTCTAATATTCACCTATATGTAAGTATATGTCATGTGTGTCTTTCTGCTTCTGGGTTACCTGATTTAGGATCATCTTTTTTGTGCCCTCCATTTGCCTGAAAATTTCATGATTTTCTCATTTTTAATGGCTGAATAATATTCCATTGTGGAAATGTACCACAATTTCTTCATCCATTCCTCTGTTGATGGACAACCAGGGTATTTCAAGAAACTTGCTATTATGAATAAAGCTGCAATGAATATAGTTGAACAAAATATCCTTGTTCTATGGTTGAGCATCTTTCAAACGTATACTCAGGAATGGTCTAGCTGGATCTTGAGGTAGCACTATTGCTAATTTTCTGGGAAAATGCCAGAATGACGTCCAAAGAGGTTGTACATGTTTACATTCCTACCAGCTATGTAAGAGAGTTCTCCTTTCTCCACAACCTCTTTAGCATATGTTCTCACTTGAGTTTTTAAACTTAGTCATTCTGATGGGTGGAAGGTGGAATCTCAGGATTGTTTTGATTTGCATTTCCTTGATGACTAAGAATGTTGAGCATTTCTTTAAGTGCTTCCCTGACATTTGATAGTCCTCTGTTAGAATTCTCTGAGTAGCTCTGTACCCCATTTTAAAAACTGCTTTGCTGTTGTTTAACTTCTTGAGTTCTTTATATATTCTGGATATTAGCCCTCTATCAAATATCGGTTGGTGAATATCCTTTCCTTGTCTTTAGCTTGTTGTTTTTTCTGATGACAGTATCCTTTGCTTGACATGAGATATTCAGTTTTGTGATGTCCCATTTATAGACTTAGTGTGTCTAGTTTTATGTTGAGTTCTTTCATCCAGGTGGACTATAGTTTTGTGTAGGGTGAAAAGTACAGATGTATTTGCATTCTTCTACATGTAGACATCCAGCTAGACCAGCACCAATTCTTGAAGATGCTATCATTTTTCCATTGTATGGTGGTGTTTTCTTTGTCAAAAATCAAGAATCTGTAGGCATATGGGTTTATTTCTGGGTGTTCTTCTCGAGTCCACAGATCCAGCAGTATATTTCTATGGCAGTAACAAGCCTTTTTTTATTGCCGTTGCTCTATAGTACAGCTCAAAAACATTGATGGACATAGCTCCAGAAGATCTTTTATTGATTCTATTTCACCAAAGTCTATGAGTCTGTTTTTTTTTTTAACAGGGTATTTAATCCCCTTGAGAATCCCAAAATTGAGAATTGTAAAACCCTGTTTACTATTGGTTGAGCCATAATACACACCTTTAATCTAAGAACTTTCTGTTAGTTGCAAACCTATGATTACACTGTGGTTTACCTAGCCCTAGCACAGATCTTTATTCTGCAAGGCCTCTGTATCCTGGATCTAAACCTCAAGATTATAAAACATTCAGAAAGATGATCAGAACCATGTTGGCAACCATATATATTTAATACAGAAATCAGCACTTGAATTACACAATAACCTTATGCCTAGGAAAAACATAGATAAGAAACCTGTGAGCTTCATATAACTCTTTTTATATTTTCATGTATACTGCAGATAATAATTACTTTACTCAGTTCATACACTGTTAAACAGCTAGTTTGTTCACCAAGGTTTTAATATTTTTAAAATAGTTCTGGATAGTATTATAGAATGCTTTCTAAACATACACTTAATTTTCAAGATTATACCAATTAAATTGTTTTGAATTCTGCTTTAATGACAATCTCTTTGAAACGCATCATGATATTCAAGGTCCTTGATCCTAACATTAGAGTTAAATTTTATTTCTTCCATGGTATAGAATTTTACCTTTTAAAATTATATATGACATATATGTAATATATATACATGTATATATATATATATATATACACATATATATACATAGAGAGAGAGACAGAGAGAGAGAGAGAGAGTGCCTGGTTATTGTGTAATAAGTTGTTACTGCATTTTAACTAATTGTCATGTTTCATCGGTCTTCTATGAGGAAGGCAACAGATACAAAGTTTGTAGAAATGTAGAAATCAGAATGCAGTCAATAATTATGGTGGCTTATTAAGTTGAACACGTTAGGTTCTTTTTATAAAGTCCATGACTTCACTCTCCTGGAGTACTTGGCTAGGTTTCTAATACCAGACATGTTTTCCATTTTCTTGGTTGAGTTTTAAGTTCCATTGAACAGATGTTAGTTACCACCAAACTATGAGTGTCGCTATGGAAACCATAGGGATATCTTGCCATGGTAATCACTGCTGTAGTTTATAGGTACAGCTGTGTAACACTGTTGGTTGCTTGCCGACATCATAAGCCCACATAAAAACATCCAGTGCTGTGAAATCTAGTCTGCATGCAGGAGGCTTTCAGGTCAAATCCAAGATGAATTCTCTGAGGCCTGTTTCTGAAGTTCATGTTGGCTTCAAGAAGTGGGGGCTTGCCTTCAAACTCTGGAATAGAACCAAAGGTAACAGCAGCAACCTAAGGGTTTTTCACATGCATTGGACACTTTTCATGTGAAAGAGAATTTTTTCCATGCATGGCACTGGTGCTTTTATTACATAGTAGTCTATGTCCTCTGTGGGGAACATAGGTGGCCCATGTGTCATAACTTTTTACAAACTATATGTATGTTTACATAGACACATACACATGTCTTAGAGATGTCTTATTAATGAAATTCTTTCTGCCAGGGAATGGCCTGAACTTTCTCAAGGTCACTATAGCTATGCATTTTTCAGCTTTATTCATCTTTTCAAAAAGGCAACTCTTGGGTTCTCTCTTTAAATTGCATTTTCTTTAAATGCATCATAGATCTAATCTCTTATTATTATTTAGTCCCTAGTGTTTCTTAGTAATTACAAAGGTATTTTTTATTTTCTCAAGTGCTCTGTATTATTTACTTCCATAGAGAACATTGTCTCCTATAGCCCAGGCTTCCCTCATGCAATGTAATTACAAATAGTCTTGAATACCAAGACCTGTGTCTGCCTCCTAGTGCTGAGAAGACAGTCCTGAAACTCCTTCCAAGCTGGGCCTTACTGGTCAATGAGAAGATAAATTAGGCCAGTGAATGAGACTTCCAAACATTCTGGCCTTTATTGGAGACTTACAAATGAAGAAGAAACTGTGTAAGAAGTGAGATAACTTATCAGTATTGGAGTTTTTGTATTCACAGCACTGAAACGGATGGGCAAGAAGAGGGAGGAAGATTTCATGCTTTGGCAGTAGTTGACATTAACAATATGAAGTGAGGTAGTCAATCATAGATGATCAATAAATGTCCTGATTAGACATTTGTGTGTTCTAGAGCACAGGCGTTCAAGAATCAGAATAAAAAAATAACCTTCTGAAGAGGAAGACATGACTGCTCTAAATTGTGTATCACCTGGGGTTTTTGTTGTTGTTGTTTTGTTTGTTTGTTTGTTTGTTTTTGCTTTTCTCCCAGAGTTGTCTGATAACTACCAGGTGAAAAGTAGCTGCAGTTTCACTGAACCCACTGTGAAGTCACACAATAACAATTTCATTTGTTTTCCTAAAATCTCTCTTTAATTGTCAGCATTTTTGGCAGGCTTCCTCCTGTGGACAGATGGTTCACTCCACTGCAAGTTGAATACTGGGCTGTTCAAGCTATCCCACTTGATTTCAGGAGGAGGGGAAGTCCCTGCTCAGTGCTGGAAGACAGAAGGGTAGGCTATTAGACAACAGGCACAATTCTACAGACAAAGAAATCTCCGCAGATCTGGAAATGGTGTGGCCCTTATTCTCCACATATGGACCCAAAGTTCAAGTCATGGAACGAAGGTCCCTGCCGTGAGCATAGCTTCCTCCCTAAGCCAGGCCCTCGTTGCTCTTTGTAATTAGCAAACATGCATTCATTCCTCCTGGGCCAGGAAGCACTATGCTTTGTCTCTTCAGTACACTGTGAGCCTAGGGGAGATGCCCAGGTCACTCAAGACTCACTGGCCAATCAGAACTTCCAGACCAGGCCTGTAATCAGAGGAAGAGGAAGGTTCTTCCGGGTGCCAGGTTTCAGGTTCCATTAGGAAGCTGAGCTGTCTGGAATGTTGGGCGTGCTGTAGTCTGAGCTCAGCTGCTGGGTCCTGTGAGGGGATTTCAGACGATTTCCAAAGAGGCGACATGGTGAGTGTGTGACCGCTGCCCCCAACATGGTGGTGGAGTAGGAGGCTGAGCAGCAGAAGCTGGTGTGGTTTTTCCTTCCTGGGCTGCATGGAATTCTGCAGCCATCAGCTGCTTGTGAGGTCCTTTGTCCTGGCCTTAGGAATGCTGAGCTGTCTTAGTCCTACATGTTACAAGTGGGATGGACTGTGACCAGACTGCATGTGGCGACCTGGGCACTGTTAAGACTCAAATCCGGGGACAAATGGCTGAGGGGCCTATTTAACAGTTCAGAGCAGAATTAGCTACCATTTTGCCCAGAATCCCCGAGTCCCTACCTGGTTACAGGACATGGCAGGCATACCCTGTGCTGTAGCCAAAGGCTCGGACCCTTAACCCACCTGCCCTTCTTTCTGTTATCTATCCAATTTGGTTACCTGCTCTATTTCATCTATTATTTACTGTCATAGTCTCATGGTTTGGCGTGCTCCTCTCCTCCCTCTCCTCACATGGCTCACAGGTGCCTTTCTCTCTATAATAAACTTTCTCCCCACCATATCTAGGAAGAGTCATGTCACTTAATTTAAATTTTTTTATTCACCTTCCATATTCCACTCCTTTCTTTCAAATCCATAGGTCCTTTAGGCTTCAGTTGTTGTTACTGTTTGTGTTGGATTGAGGGGTTCTGCAGGAATTCTCAGCTGTGAGGTAGAGATGACTGCATTGGACAGTGAGAGGGTAATTAAATGTGTACATGCAGGACCCTGTGACGTGTAAAATAAACATGTACTCTGGGAGAGTGGAAACATTTATTAAACTACTACTTTACCAGGCTAAGGCTCTGTCTGCCCCTAGGATGGAAGGGCAGAGCTGAGATTGTTTGTGCTGTCTGAGACACCTGATCTCTCATCCTCCAGTAGAGGATCTGCCAGAGTCCTGAGGCCCAAATGCCTGGTCTAAGCTAATGATGACTCTGGGAAAACTTCACAACCTGGAAGGAGGAACAGTATAAATTACCTTGCAGAGTCTTTCCAAGATTCATCTCTGGTTCTTCTGTAGTGATGAATATGCAGGACCAGCAGCTATGCCATGGATATCATGGGGTTCATTGTTGCCAGTCCCGGAAAAGCTGGTCTGCTGAGCTAGGAGAGTCCCATGTGTTAGAGGTGGGATGGACTTTGAGCCAGACTGGATGTTGTGACCTGGGCAGAGGTCCTTGCCCTGTCAGCCTTTCTGAGTGTGGATTCCCTGGAGAGGAGGAGATTCTGCAGCTCTGGCCTCTAAAAGGGACTTTCATTGTCCTGTTTTTGTTGTCCTTGAGGCTTAGTACTGTCTTCTGTGTGTCTTTCTGGGTCTGTGTTATTTCACTCAGGAAGATCTTGTTGCACCCATTTGCCTGCAGATTTCATGATTTTCTTGTTTTTAATGACTGGGTAATATTCTTCTGTGTAAATATATCAGTTTCTTTCCCATTCTTCGGTTGAGAGGCATATAGGTTATTTCCAGTTTCTGGTTACTAGAAATGAAGCTGCTATGAACATCGTTGAGGAAATGTCCTTGTTGTATGTCGGAACATCTTTCATATGTATCCCCTGGAGTGGTATAGCTGGATCTTTAGGTATGTCTTTTCCCAGTTTTCTGAGAAAGTGCCAGATGGATTTCCAAAGTGGTTGTAAAAGTTTGCTCCCCTGCCAGCAATGGAGGACTGTTCCCCTTTCTGCACATCCTTGCCAGCATGTTTTGTCACTTCAGGTTTTGATCTTAGTTATTCTGACAGGTGTAAGATGGAGTCTCAAAGCTAATTTTGATTTGCATTTCCCTGATGAGTAAGGATGTTGAGCATTTCTTTAAGTGCTTATGCACCATTCACAAATTCTCTGCTGAGAGTTTTCTATCCCTGTGTCCCATTATTAATAGGATTATTTGTTTTGTTGGTGTTTAATTTCTTGAAATCTTTAATATACTCTGGAAATTAGCCCTTTGTCAGATGGAGGATTGGTGAATACCTTTTTCTCAATCTGTAGATGGCCATCTCCTGGAAATAATAGTGCCCATTGCTTTACAAAAGCTTTTGAGATTCAAGATGTTCCATTTATTACTTGTAGATCTTAGAGTCTGCACAGCAGGTGTTCTGTTCAGGAAGTTGTCTCTTGGACCAGTAAGTTCAAGGGTGTTACCCACTTTCTCCTCTGGCAGGTTTTGGGAATCTGGCTTTATGTTTAAGTTGTTGATCCACTTGGTCCTGAGTTTTGTGCAGGATGAGAAATATGGATCTCTTTGCATTCTTTTTTCATGTGGACATGTATTCTCAGCAGCACGATTTGTTGAAGACACTGTTTTTCCATTGTATGGTTTTGGCTCCTTTGTCCAAAAGCAATTGTGCATAGGTGTGTGGGTTTATTTCTGGGTCTTTGATTTGTTTCCATTGATCACCCAGCCTACTTCTATGCCAGTACCATGCAGTTTTTATTACTATTACTTTTAGTATATCTTGAAGTTAGGTATGGAGATACCTCCAGTAGTTCATCTCCAGACTTTGGAACAGTCTTACGTCTGATGAAATATATCCAGGAGAACCCAAATGGGTTCTGGCTTTCAGATGTAGCCTCACAGTACTGGGTATTTTGATGAAAGGGCACAGGCACAGGTGACCTGAAGGTTGAGGCATGGGATTTTTTTTTTGGTAGCAAAAGTATTACCTTGGAATGAAATAAGCAGGAAAGCACAATTTAAGCTATGGAAAGAACACAAAATGTGACATGAGGTTTTTTTTTTTTTTTTTCAACTAGGAATTATATTTGATATTACTGAGAGCAAAACTGTAAGCTTTCCTTTTTGAAATACCTACCTTATTCTTGGTTCTTAAATACCTCTACCTCCCTTCCACTCACTACCCCTAGTTAGGAGAGAAAACAGTTAGTACAGAGAAGGAATGCAGATCTCCAGCTACTTAATGCTGATTAGGGTCATTGGGTTCTTTAGTGTCTCAGTTGTGTGGATTCCAGAAGCCCACTGAAACAGCAAACAAGAAATCGCACTGTTTGTTTAAATCTTTTTAATTTGGGTTTATTGGAAGAGTACCAGTGCTCCTAGCCTGAGCCATCTCTTCAGCACTTTATTTGGATTCTTAAACCTATACCTCCCTTAAAACACTTATTCCTTCCAAAACCCCCCATAGGTAAAGGAGAGAGACTGCTATAGGGGAAAGACATATAGGTCTCTTTAACTGCTTCCAATGGATTAGGCTGGTCAGAATCTTTGGGACAATACCTCTTAGTCACCAGGATATCCAGTAGCCCACAAACCAGTAATGACATACACAGTAGCAGTGTGGGTGAACAGCATCAGGAAGAGCAGCAGCTTCTTTCTTCTTCAAAGACCCCAGGCCCTCTCATGGCTCTGCATGTGTACCCTCTCCAGAAAACTCAGAACTAAACTATGTGCAGGTGGTAATACCGCAGACCTGCTAGAGCACGAGACAATCATAAGTAACAGCTGTAGACGAACTGAAGCAGCCTCATTCTCCACACCTGGTGTTAAAGAAAAACACATTCACATAACATGAGTGGGATTTTAAAGAAACAAAAATTTTAATACCATTGCTGATTCTATTATTTTGGATATTTCTTCTCTGTCTTTAGTTTAGGTAAGGGTTTATCTATCATGTTTGGTTTTTCGCAAGGAACCAACCCTTTGTTTCATCGTTTTTTATCTTCTCTTTCTATTTTATTTTTTATAGGTGCAATTGCTCTTTGTTGTGTGGGAGTTTTGTTCTTGGGGCTCTGTTAGGGCTCTCAAGTTTCAGAAAGTGTGTTGGCGGAGTGTTACTTTTTTAATGACCTGCTTGGCTAGTGTGTTCATTGTGTTAGGCTTGCTGGGATGGTATGGAGTGTATGGTGTCATATGTGTTCTGTTGGAACACTAGGCAAGATCCTGAGAATTGGGTGTGCTCTAAAAAAGATAGTGGAGAAGATCGCTGGTACACTGCCTTGGTCTCTATGCAAGCATGGCCTATGGTTTACCTGAAGACTTGGGAGTGGGATCCCGGAAGCAGAACAGAGAGTGAGAGTGTGTAATCTAAGGGAGAATTGGACACAGGAAAGGGGAGCTGCCACTGCTGTTCTTTTGGAGTGCTAGCGGCATTGAGAATTGAGTCTTCAGTAACAGAGAGTGGAAAAGGTCCACAGAATCAAGTAGGAGAATTCCATTGAACATTTATTTCTTCTTTGTGTGGTTCTTTGGAGGAAGGTATAAAAGGTTTTCTAGGAGGAAATTGTCTAGATTCCTTACTGGAGATTAGATTTGAGTGTCTATGATCTCAAACCATTTCCTTTTGTTTCTGTCTAGTGTCTTATGATTGAAACTGATCATTCTGTTTCCTTCAGTGCTCACATGGTCTTCATTGTTATCCAGTCTATCTCTAAATCACAAGAAAGAGTCAAAGAAATTGCTATTCATTGCTAACCTATTTTGGTATCCTGAGGTTTTTACGTTTTTAATTTTATTGTTTTGAAGACCAAGTTTTTTGTGTTGATTTGGCTGTCCTAGATGTAGGAATGCAATCTATCCCAGCCTCAAACTTAGAAGTCTACCTCATATTGGCTCCAGAGGGCTAGGATTCAATGTGGCCCAATATGCCTGGCAGTTTTTCTTTTCATATGTTGGCTGATGTGGTATGTAGCTTTTTGTACATGTCAAGCATATGCTACCATCCTGATTGATCTTCATCCATATCCACTCTTGAATTCTTTTTTTTACTTTTATTGTATTTATTTAGTATTTTATTAATATTTTTTATTTTTTATTTTTTTATGAATGAAACATTTAATAGGTAAATATAAATTATACAACTGATCAATCAGAAATATAGCTAAATTTTAATCAATAAAATTAAATTAAATTGGAAGCCTCTAAAATATACTAGTATGAACAACAGTATCTTTTTTTTTTCAATGCAGTTTATTCAGGAACATTGAACAATTTTATACATTCACTTGTATCCCAGCTGCATCCCACTCCCTCTTTCCCTCCCAATCCTCCCCTCCCTCCCTCATCTTCTCCCTTCACCCTTCTGAGTCCACTGAATTCTTATATTTGGCAGAGAGTATATTCTTTTTCTCAGGATGTCTTGTATTCATAACATTAATACTGACTGAGATTTGTGAGTCATTGGATTGCAGGTGTGTCTCGTTCTTCCTGTCTCATGTATTTGTTTTGTTTTAACTGAGTGAATGTGAGTAGTATTTTGTCTGTATGTCTTACTAGGCACCTCATATGTACGTGATCCTAACAATAGTCAGCAGCTGACCTCAGAACTTCACAATTTGGAATAATGGGTAGTTGTGAGCCTCCATATGAGCACTAGCAATTGAGCCCAGTTATTGGTAAGACAAACAAGAGCTTTTCATTGCTGATCCACCTCAACTGCCTTATGTTGCTCATTTATGACCAACTATTCCAGGACTAATGTTTTCATCCGTCCATTTGTACCTGTTTGAACAAGCATTCCCTTTTAGTAAGCTCTCATTAATATTACAGTTTAATCTGGGACACTTCAGGTTTATGGAAGATAGATACAGAAATATATTGAATATATAATTCTTTGTAGGAACTTCAGATATATCACAGAATTTGCAGTATTTTTTTTATTTGTATGATTTTTGTGGTGGATTCAGGTATTAAATGTACCTCTGGATGTCATGAAACTTGTTTCAGAGACTAGGCTGGCCTTTGACTCAATGAGATACACATACTTCTGCCTCTTGAATGCTGGAATTAAAGTTATGAACCAGTACTTCCTGTTTGCCCCTGTTTTTAGGTAGTAATTTTGCATGCAATGTCTGTGATCTGTGTTCCGTACTTTTCATCTATTTGCATGTCTTGCTTTCTTTACGTCTGTTAATTTTCATTTCTCTTGAAAGGCTGAATTCTATTCAAAGGTTGCCGAAATGAGGTGAACCTCCTCATTTAGTTTCCTTCTGAAATGACTTGGTGAGTACATCAAAACTTCTGTGTCAGTAGATGTCAGGGAAGCACCAGAATTATATGAATATATTGTCAATGAAGTATACATTTAAAATGTTGTCACCATTGTGCTTTCTGTTCTACTCATGTATGGGATCATTTAGAATTCAATTACCTATGCTGATGTGGATGTGAACTTCACTCGGGAAGAGTGGGCCTTGCTGGATCCTTCCCAGAAGAGTCTCTACAAAGATGTGATGCTGGAGAACTTCAAGCACCTTACAGCTATAGGTAAGACAGTGAATTTTCTTTCTCTATTCAGGTAAATGGGACAACTGTTGTTACTGTTGACTTTTCTTATTGATGTTCTTATATAAGTTCACTTGGAATGAGGAAGAAAAAAATCAGGCATGTTTCTAAGGTTCACTGAATATAGAAACTTAAATTTTGCCTAATTTTTAATCCTCTCTCATTCACTTTTTGGTCCATATTTCAGGCTACAATTGGGAAGAGCATAATACTGAAGAACATTATCGACTATCTACTAGATATGGAAGGTAATTACTCACGGAAGCTTGTATAAATATGCCTATGAAGAAATTTTTAAAGATGATTTGTTTATTCATTATTTATACATTATTCAACCTGCACACCAGAAGAGGGCATGGGATCTCATTATAGATGCTTGTGAGCCACCATGTGGTTTCAGGGAATTGAACTCAGGACCTCTGTAAGAACAGCCACTGCTCTTAACCTCTGAGTCAGCTCTCCAGCTCTGTGAAAAAATTTTAATGTGTCCCCTAAATTTTAAAGAAAAGCAAAAGTGGAAAAACAAACACCACTTTAAGAGTAGTAAGGAACATTAAATTCTCCCAAACCGACGTTCCTCACTGTTAGGTATATTATATTATTTATGTTTGCCAGGCATTTCAATGCAAAAGAAGACAGTGAAACCCTTGCTAAATAGATATTGCTGTACAAATGACATTTACTCAATCTAGAAATTATGATCTCTGAAAATGACTGCCCCTCTGTCTGGCACCCTAGGCCTGGGCAGGGCAGCTTCTAGGTTCCATACACTCTTTCTTTGGCCTAGAAGATTTTCTGTCCTTGAGAATTACTGCCCAATCTGGCTTTTGTCCTGACCTCTAAATTGCTTTGTTTAGTCTCAAACTAACTCCATCAGTCTTTTCTAATCTTCAGCTCTTTTTTATCCTCTGGCTCATTTGATCTTCACCTTAGTTTTCTCTCTCCAACCTGCCTATTACTGCCCAGTAAAACTCCCTTCTCTCTCCTGGTAGTGCCACTTTTGGGAGCTTCATTTCCTCTCTCTTCTCATGAGAGATACATGTATCTTATGCAGTCAATTATTTTTCCGAATTTGTCACCTTTCCTGAAACTGAATGAGACAGCATTTTCAAATATGGGTGCTTCCTTCTACCTGCTATTTTTACACCCATAGTTGGGGATTAAAAGCATGTACCAGCATGCCTGATGCCAAGCTTTTCTTTACTGGACATTGCTCTATACCAGGCTGGCATTGAAGTCAGATCTGCTTGCCTCTGTCTCCTGGATTAAAGGCATGTTTGTATTCTAGCCAGATCACATTGACATAGAAGGTATTTGGATGGGGTCTTTTGACAGAGCAGCCATGTTCTAAATTAAAATTCCTCTATAAATGATAAATCATTAATCATATGCACATTGCAGATACTCTGTAGAAATCCCTATCTGTTGAGCCTCTCTCGCCACTCATATTGTAAACAGCATACTCATAAAATAGGTGATAATTTTGTGTACAAAACCTACTGATGAGCAAATATTCCATAACAAAGGTTATGTTACTCAAATGCCTGAAGCAAAGTTGTGAAGTTTAATCAGATGGAAATTATGAAGGTCAAGAATACTGTTGTGGAGGAACCATAATAACCATGTCTTTGAAGCACAAAAAGCAAAATTGTGTGTATGTGGAAATGTTTCATTTGTTGTTCTTCCGCTTTTATTTATATTTTAATATTAATTACAGTTTATTCACATTGTATCCCAGCTGTACCCCATTACCTGCCAATTCTCCCTCCCTTTCTCATATCCTCTCAAGCCCCTCTTCAAGTCCACTGATATGTGAGTCCCTCCTCCTCTTCAGTCTGACTCTAGCTTTCCAGGTTTCATCAGGACAGGCTACATTGTCCTCATTTGTGGCCTGCCAAGGCTGTTCTGCCTGCAGCAAGGGTTAGTCAAAGAGCTAGCGACTGAGTTCATATCAGAGACAATTCCTGTTCCTATTACTAGGGAATTTCACTTGGACACTGAGCTGCCATGGGCTATATCTGAGCACGGGTTCTAGATTATATTCGTGTATTGTCCTTGTTTGGAGTATTAGTCTTAGAAAAGACTCCTGTGCTCAAATATATTGATTCAATTGTTCTCCCTGTGGAGCTCCTGTCCTCCCCTTTCAATCTTCCCCTTCATTCATAAAATTCCCTCCACTCTGCAGAGAATTGTTAAAAAGTATTTATTGTCTATTCAATAGAAGTGATGATGCTGTAGATCTCCATCATTACATCTGTGTAGAGATGCTTTTGGGAAGGATCCAGCAATGCCCACTTTTCCTGGTTGGGTTTTTCCAGATGCATATCATCATAGACTATTGCATTCTAAACTATCCTGTACATGTGTACAATAGAAAACATGATAGTGACAACACTATAAATTTATATTTGTTCGTGTGTTCATTCATCTATTCATGATTAATAACGAATGAATTATGAACTCCTATCACCTTCAGAAAGTCTACTCAAAACAGAGGAGTGTTCAAAATTAAACTAATATACTTAATTAATTGATTTCCAAGCTCAATGGAAATATAGCCAAAGAAATCATACAACAGAAACCTGCTATGATTACTGGCCCTGTGGAAATTGTTTTGTTTATTTTGGTTCCCTTTATAAATGCAGTGTAATTACAACTATAGGAAAATTTATGAGTGCAGTACCTGTGGTAAAGCTGACTCCTTCTAGGTCTTTTTAAATATGTGAAAAAAGACTTATAGAAAAATGATGCTATCAGTGAGCCATGTAATGAAGTTTCTTACCATCAAAGGTATCTTGTAAGGTACAGAAATCCACAATCAAGGGGAAACTATGACTGTAAAGAAAGCGATAAAAGGTTAAGATGTAACTTCATTTTAAGATTAAACCAAATTGCAAACATAATTTACACTGACATAAAGATTCATCAGTGGCTGGAGAGATGGCTCAGAGGTTAAGAGCACTGGCTGTTCTTCCAAGGGTCCTGAGTTCATTTCTCAACCAACCACATCGTGGCTTGGAACCATCTATAATAAGATCCTGTGTCCTCATATAACATGCAGGCAGAACACAGTATAAATAATAAGTAAATAAATCATTTAAAAAAGATTCATCAGAGTAATTAATATGGGAAAGTTTACACATACCTGAATTATCTTTGCAGAAAGAAAAGAATACATATTTATGAGAAACTCTATGAATGTAAACAGTGTGGTAAAGCCTTTTCCCAACCCAGTAGTCTCCAACTGCATAAAAGAACACATACTGGAGAGAAATACTACAAATGTAATCAGTGTGGGAAAGCCTTTTCACAACACGGAAATCTCCTGAGGCATAAAAGAACTCATACTGGAGAGAAACCCTATGAATGTAATCAGTGTGGTAAAGCCTTTTCAGAAACCAGTACTCTCAAACGACATAAAAGAACACATAGTGGAGAGAAACACTATAAATGTAATCCATAAAAGAACACATAGTGGAGAGAAACACTATAAATGTAATCTATGTGTTAAAGCCTTTGCACATTGTAACAGTCTCCAGAGACATAAAAGAAAACATACTGAAGAGAAACCCTATGAATGTAATCAGTATGGGAAAGCCTTTTCAGATACCGGTACTCTGAAACTACATAAAAGAACACATACTGGAAAGAAACCCTATGAATGTAATCAGTGTGGGAAAGCCTTTTCACTAGTCAGTAATCTCCACAATCATAAAAGAATACATACTGGAGAGAAACCCTACAAATGTAATCACTGTGGTAAAGCCTTTTCAAAATCCAGTACTCTCCAAGTTCACAAAAGGACACATACTGGAGAGAAACCCTACAAATGTAATCAGTGTGGGAAAGCCTTGTCACAAGTCAGTAATCTCCACAGTCATAAAAGAACACATACTGGAGAGAAACCCTACAAATGTAATCACTGTTGTAAAGCCTTTCCCAATCCAATAATCTCCATGTGCACAAAAAGACAGATACTGGAGAGAAACCCTAGGAATGTAATCAATGTGGTAAAGACTTTTCAAAACCCAGTAGTCTTCAAAGGCTTAAAGGAACACACAATGGAGAGATACCCTACGAATGTAATCAATATGGTAAAGCCTTTGCATGTTGTCGTGGTCTTCAGAGGCATGAAAGAATTCAAACTGCAAAGAAATCTTATGAATGTAATCATTGTGTTAAATGCTTTTCACAACCCAGTTGTCTCAAAGTGCATAAAAGAACACATACTGGAGGGAAGCCATAAAAATGTGATCTGTGGGGGAAAGCCTTTTTATGAAACGGAAATCTCCAAAATAATAAAAGAACACATACTGGAGAGAAACCATGTGAATGTAATCAAGTTGGTAAAAACTTCACACATTGCAGTGATCTCCAAAGGCATGACAGATTTCATACTGGAGTGAAACCCAATGGATATACTCAATGTTGTAAGGGCTTTGCACATTGCTGTGATCTCGTAAAGGCTGAAAGTTTTCATACTGGACTGAAACCCTATGAATATAACCAGTAAACCCTTTGCCTGTCACATTTTTTCAAAGCGTCGAAAGAAAGTATACTGGAGAGAAAACCTTGTGAATGTTTTTAGTATATCGAAACCTTTCTACATTTCTATAGGCTTCACGTTCATGAATGAATCTTACTGAAGTGAAACCCTATGAATGTGTTTAACATGGTAATTCAAGGCTTTGTGTTTTCATGTTTCATAGAGATGTAATGAAGTGGTCTAATCAGTAATCAATTGCAACTCACTGCATAGCTTGATGTGATATGAACATGTATATATGATTGGATGTTCTGTGATTCTGTATGTTCCTCCTACTCATCCATTTGTCATTTCATCTTGAAGTACTGCATTCTATAGGATATATATACTATAAAGATTCTAGATGATGTAACATCAAGGGTATTTACTTAAAAAGAAACACTCCTGGTGTGTGCATATGACAGGATTATGTGGTTTTAATCCATATCAGATATGTAAATAGTGGGAGACAACTTTGTTGCATATCATTTGGCCATCTTAATATGAGGATTTGAGGTCTGATTTCCAGCTTTGGACACCAAAATCCTTTCCTACAGCTCTGTTTCCCTGGTGCTCCAATAAGATTACTTGAGATATTATATGGATAAAACATTGTCCTTTTTCACATTGTAAACATATTGTTATGTAATAGTTGATGAATTCATGGCAATTTGGATGATAAAATTTGTTTGAAAATGAAAATGTGCAGCCAGTTCTCCTAGGCGCTGAGCCATGTGTTTAGCCGCATGAAAGTGTGATGAATAGCGTTTAGGTGTGAAAGGTTGATCCTAAGTTCATCTTTAACTCATCCCTGATGATCCATAAGAAATAGACGATTGAAAGCATAAGAAAGTAACTTAAGCTTTATGCTTAAAGAAGTTATTGAGCCAATATCTTCACAAAAATATGGAAGTATCCAAAAAATGGCCAGGACAGAAACTGACAATACAAATGTTTTAAAAGTGGCTGACCATTTGACCAAAGCCACCAGACTGAGTTTATCTCACAGGTGATAGATAGGCACCCATGGGAGCTCACCAAAACGTATGTCAGCTATATCCTTTCTTGAGATTATGCCTAGTGCAAAGACAGAAAATGAACTTGAAGGCACGAAGACCAACTTTTCTGAAATGGATTGTATTCTGTTCCCTTTGATGCAAGCAAACATGCAGTTAGAAGCCGTGACTGGTGAAGACTTCAGATGCTGTGGAGGTTGTTTTCAGGGGAGCCTGAGGTTCAAACAGATGTCAATAGAAGGCTGGAGAAATCAGTCATTTACAGAGACCTAAGAGACATGGAGAAGGAGATTTGGGTGTTAAAGAAAGGGAAGTAGATTTGGATGTTAAAGAAAGGATAAAATTCCCAGAGAGCAATTAATTCTAGGTCTGTACCTGAGCACAAGCTGCCTCCTACTGTAGTCTCTGTACTACTCATCTGTGGTGGGTCAACTCTCCAGTTCTTTCACTCTTTCCTTGTCTTCTCAAATACATGTATATGTATGTCAGTCAGAATACCATGTAGGCTTCCAGTTGGTGGTCTCAAATTGATTTTAAATCTCTCTCCCCCATGTGTCATCACTGCAACCTCTCTGCCTGGCAGGAATATGGATATTCTGAATAAACATTCCTATATCTCCCTTAGGTGAACATCTAATAAATCAATGGACTCCTTGAAATTCTAATCTGGTCTGGAATGTCATTGATGAAAAGACCTATTCTTCTAGATGAGATATTTTCTGCTCAATAGCATTATGTCATTCTTTGAATACCTTGCAGGAGAGAAATAAGCTGAGAATGAGGGAGCAACTTATAGGCAGGAAGATTTTCATGTATGGCTTGGAGAGATTACTTATTTGTGTATCACTGCTCTCTAAACCTATTAAATCTAAAGGATGAACGTTTAACCATATGTTGTACTTCACACATAAGACAAGCTGCTGAGGTGCCTTTTTGACAGAAGGTTTTTTGCCTTCCAGGTTCTCCCAGCATCCCTCAGTCCCTACCTTCTAAATGGTATGATTGGCATTTCCCACCTCTACCCTTAAATTTTCAGCCCAGAAAATGGGCTGCCCTCTCCCAGAGGTCTTCCCTATGTACCCAGATATTTTATTTTCTTCTATATGCTTTTCTTCTCTTTCACTGTTTTCTGTTTGTTCTCCCTCTCTCTCTCTCTCTTCTCTCTCTCTCTCTCTCTCTCTCTCTCTCTCTCTCTCTCTCTCTCTGTACACCCTTCTCTTTGCCCACATTTAGGATTCCTCCATAGTAGCTTCCATGGCCTTATTCCTTGGGAACTGGGAACCCCCTGAGAACTGTTTGCATAAGCTTTCAATTAAATACTTTACCATGTCTTCAATTAGCAAATATTACCTGTGGGATGAAAGAAACAGCATAACATTATATATTCATCACTGATCAAAATTTGTCACACTGAATAAATATAGGAATATGTTTCCAGTTTTTATTAATAATTTGTGTTTTAACCATTGTTTTTTTATTTTTCCCTAGCCCCCTATATGAGGACTAGGGAAGGTGCATGGGGGAGATTGGGAGGCTGGCTGGAAATGGTCAGAATTGTAAGTGGATACAGCCATGGTACAAAGGGTATAAACTGTAATAAACAAATAGCTTAATTAAATGTATTTCCATTTTCAAACATTGTTTTCTCTCTTTTTTATTTGAAATAATAGCCTCAATATAAATTCCAGGCTGACCTTGAACTTAGTGTACATAATAGATCTGCTTACCTTAACTCCCTAGTATCTGCAGTATAGTTGGGCATGGTCTACCTCAATAATTCAGTTTTTTCTGTGGGCTTATTGAGAGTAAATTGGTAAATCCAAATGGTCATGGTAGGCAGGACACAGACTCTGTTCCTTAATCCAGTAATGGAAAAAAGCATTGATCAGTTGCCGTTGTTTGGCTTAAAATCCTCTCCTTTAAGTATAAAGAAAATTATTGCTTTTTTCTTTAACAGTGAGATTTTATGACACAACAAAGTAGATTGGAGTTCTGTTCTTAATTCAACAGATAGTGAAAAGTAGCCTCACAGACATAAGGAGATTCTCAATATAGTTAAGTGTAACAACTCATTACACATGCCCCAACATTCTAGCAAATCACTGAGGTTAAAACCATCCAAGCCTGGCATGGTAACACAGTCCTGTAGTCATGGTGTTCAGAAAGAGAATGCAGAAAGTTCAAGATGACAAAGTAATCGACGGAAATATCCCAGGTCAATGGTATAATGGGAGGTACACAGAAGAAAGGGGACTGATTGGCTAAGATCAATGTCCATAGTCCTCCCCACAGCTCCAGAACATCAGGGCCATTCCAGCACCATGTGTTATCTAAGGAATTTGTTACCCTGTGCTTTCTAATGTTTCCTGTCCAAGACAGCTAAGGTCACGTCAGGGTTAGACTCCTGTGCGCATTGAAGGCTAGAACTCCCTCCAAGTTGGGGGATTAGCCTCAGGCAGAGATGCATTCTTTAATTATATATCCTATACAAGGGGTTCAACACAGAAACCTTATTCACACAATCAATAGGAATAGACTTAGTAATATATATATATATAAACAGGTTCAAACTTATTCACACATTCTTTTTTAAGCCATTGGAAGGAAATAATTTAAAAAGACATGGAGTAAGCAGAAGGCAAGGGGAAATGTTGTAATATATTTTAATTAATATCTGTAGAAAAAGTTAAATAAATCGCTGGAGATAGCATGGAAGTTAGTTAACAGTTTAGTTCACTTCAGGATTACACTCCTGTGGGCATTGAAGCCTAGAACACCCTCCAAGTTGGAGGATTAACCTCAGGCAGGGATGCACTCCTGAATTATATATCCTATACAAAGGATTCAGCACAGAAACCTTATCTACACAACCAATAGGAATAGACTTGGTAGGTTTTATATATATACAGGTCCATATATATTCACACATTATTTTTAAAGACATTGGAAGGAGGGAATTCAGAAAGGCATGGAGAAAGCAGAAGGAAAGGGAAAATGGTTTAATATATTTTAATTAATATCTGTAGAAAAAGTTAAATAAATCGCTGGAGATAGCATGGAAGTTAACAGCACTGGGTGTTGTTACAGAAGACAAGTTCCATTTCAGATATCACTTGCTAGCCAGCAAGTTCCCTGTAAATGCGTTTCCATGGGATCTGGTGCCCACTTTGGCCATTGCAAGTAGGGTACACAGACACTTGAACATAAAACGTGCATATATCTGAAGGACATGGAAAGCTTAACAAAGTGGCTTTCTCAGGGCTGGAGTGCTCAGTAATTTGAAGCAGTGACTGGTCTTCCAGATGACCTGGATTTTATCCCAACAACCACATGGCATCTTACAGCTGCCTAGAACTCCAGGGTCCATCACTTTTACAATACATCAATGCAAATGAAATAATAATAATAAAAAAAAAAACAAATTTTACTAACAGAATTCTCTATATTGATGTCACAGTTCTGAGAAAGATAGCAGTCTTGGGTAGCTGCAATGAACTCCTCTTTCTTTATTGAGCCAACCTGCCTAGAGGCAAAACAGCCTTATTATAAGGTTGAACTAGCTCACCATAGCTGTTCATCTAAGAATTGCAAATACAGTCCTGATTGGTGACATTTCCTTGATGTTTTCTGTATTTGTGATCTCTCCCCTTGGTATGTGAGAGACTTTTGGCATTGATGAATCTTGCAATTGTATCTTTTATATCACACATGTGGATCTAGAAGATAGTTTTGCTGGGAAATCTTCATCTGCTTCAGGAACTAGACTTGCAGTCTTCATTTCCTGTTGGAATTATTCAAAGTGTGGGAGGTTTCCAAGATGGTGGTGAACAGTGTGCCCTGTATTAGATGGGCAGAGGATCTGAGACTCTGAAACTGGTGAGGGGATAGGAAGCTGGATCCAGAGCATCAACCTTGAATTTTCCCTGATTACAGGGGACATCCTGTGAGTTGAGGCCTATTGGACCCAGCCCCACCATGGTCATCTCTAATGTTTGAGAGTCAAAGTGCGGAGCTCCTGCACTTTCTGCCCATCCCAGCCAGTGAGCATCCCCAGGTCCAGGAACCACTACTGAAGCAGCCAGACATCAGATGGTCCATGCTCCCCTCAAGGGAGCTTCAGTATTCCTGGGACAGTTAGGCTCAATTGCACCCAGTCCCCCCATGGCTGTCTGCCAGGTCTGAGAGTCATGAACCATGGGGGCTCTACACTTTATGCTGATGCCAGTGAGTGAAGACCCCCAGGTCTAGGGAACCTCTGTTCTTGCAGCCCGACATCTAATCTCTCTTAATCCCCTTCAAGCATCTTCAGGATTCTTGGGACATTTTGGGGTCAATAGATCTGGTACCCCCAGAGCTGTTTCCCAGGTCTGACAGTCAGGAAACATGGACCCCCAGCACTTGACAGATATGCCAGTGAATGGAGACCACCAGGTCCAGGGACTTTCCTCTCCAGCACCCAGACATTGGATCCCTCCTGGTCCCCTGAAAGCAGTATTGGGGTTCCTGGGGATGAGTACCCAACATTGAAGCCACAGTTCACTGGTCACCCAGACCAAGCAAACAGTGGAAGCACCTGGAACATGGATCCAGGATGGCCCAGCCAAAATGAGTCTGAGTGACAGAGACACAAAGTCTGGCGCACAATCCCTTGTATATTCCCCGTAAACCCCTCAGTTGGCCTCCTGTATTCTCTGTCTGCCCTGCACCCTCACTCTCTCCAAGGATGCCAAGACAGATCCTTGTACTCTTTCATTCTCCAGAAACTAGTGCCTTGCCTCTTAAGTGTGAAAAATACCAACTGAATCCACAGACATCAGCTCAACCTGCTCCTTGGTATTTCTTTGGTCCAGGGCACCACCAAACACATCACTTACACTCTTCTGAGGAGATCACACACTGTTGCTGATCTTGATCCATGTAGATCCCAGCTTCCAGAAGAAATGAACATTCAGGGCTTCCCAAAAGATGATGCTGAATCCCATCCCACATAGACCAACACTACCCATTCATCTTAGTGGTATACACATACAGACTAGGGTCACTTACATACCCTTAACACATACATCATCCTAGGGCTGGACACAGACCCACTCACATGGAGTGTTAGTGTGTTCTCTTTTCTTTTAATGTTCCTTTGAAATGTATACACCTTACCCTTGTTCATTCCAATGCTGATTCCTCTCCTCCCTCCCCCCATTCTCTCGCTTCAATTCGGATATTGCATTGTGATATTTATTCTAAGCATCCTGTCTCAACTTTATTTAAACAGGCCCAAATAAAGCAACTAGACTCAGTGTTGATCAATGGGAGGAGCCAGAGGGCAGGAAAGAGGGGAGGAGCTAGAGGATAGGAAATGAGTGGGAGGAGAGCTAAGGGAGGAGAGAGCTGGGGAGAGTTCTTGGAACTAGGTGGAAATGGACTAGACCTAAGTTATCACTAGAAGCAAGTATAATGTGGGAAATCTAAAGGTTAGGAAATTATGAGGGCATAAATGTTTAGGATGGAGTAAATATTGCCCAGCATTGTGTTCTAGGTTAACTAAAGAAATCCCCGTTTCTGTATGGCGATTTGGTTGCACAGTTTAAGGGTAACAGCAAGCATTACTAAAAGATAATAGTAAATTTTAACAGCAACTTAAAACAAATGACGCCCAAGTAATCTAAGTATCCACACCCTTTAAATCACACTTTATCATAACTTGGTGGGGGTAATAAGCTCCCAGTGATAAAACAAGAACTGAAAACCTAAAAACTCCCAGTTCAGTTACTGTCTTTTTAAGAGAGACTCTTAAACCCAGTGAGGAGCAAAAAATAGCCTCCTTTTGGCAGACCTGAGACTTCCATAACAAAACTGACTGCTTCAGCAGTTTAACTGAGGGGTAAACAAGCATGGCTTCCTTATGTTGTGGCTGGCTCAGCTCAACTCAGCTCAGCAGCCATGGTGGGAAGGAGAGGCATTGGAGGCAGAAAAACTTCTAGACAGAGTTTGGCCTGAACTGCATCTTAAATTTTTAAAAATGTCATGGCAGAGGGTGTTTTACCCGCATTTGGCTTCATTTTGGCTGTCATAGTCATGGACCTAGTTACAATATGTTTAATTGTGATGGTTCTTCTCCATGCCTTCTCCAAGAAAGTTCAAGGAGAAAAATGGGAAAAAAAAACAAACAAAAAAACAAGGATTGGAATACAAAGTTACAGACAAGAAAAAGGGCACTCTTCCTAATAATTAGATTAATAAAAGCTAAAATTCAAAGCTCTCTGGCTGCAAGATACTTGTCAGCTGTTTCAGGTAAGGGTCCATCAATTCACTAAAACTTCAAATAAAATAATCAACTGAGCTTTGTTAGTTACAGCATAAATTGGCACAACTGAACCTAAACTTAAATTTCCTTGTCTCTTTGTTTGATTTTTATTTAAGGGCTTTGAGTTAAAATGATAATGATTTGGATAAGGTAGTGAAGGCACATGCCTTTCTTCCCAACATGAAATAAAAAGAAACAGGCAAGTCTCTGAGTTCATGATCAAACTAATTTACATAATAAAAGCCAAGATGGCAACTCCTGCTGTTTAGCCACTTGCAGAGATACTCTAAGGTTCAAAATGACAACATTTTCCTCTAGGTTACCATGTAAATTCTTTTTTCCTAATAATAGATGTTATGTTCTTACTGATCTAAAGGTTGGATTCACATATATTTTATGTTTATGTAAAGAGAGATAATGTCACACTGCTCTGGAAACTGCCTTATCTTTTTAAACATGAGATATTTTCACAGGGAAAAAATACTGGCCATGCTTATGTAAAAAATACACAAGAGGCTTAAAGATGGCAAAGTGCATGCCAACCTACTTTAGTCAAAAACACTGAAAAATTATATTCATATGTTTAAAAAAATAAAACTGTCCATCTCATATCAAAAAGATGGGAAGCCAAAGAATAGCCCAAACCAATGTAAAACCCCAGGTACAAGATGCTTAGGATATACTAAAATGCTAAGGGTAAGAGAATTTATATGCTTAATGCTGAGAGTTTATATAAAGTGTGGCTATAAAGGCTGTCCACTCTGTATAAAAAAGGGGCAAGCCAAAAAATAGCCATTATCAATGTAAAGCCCAGGTACAAGATGCCTAGGGTATGCTTAAATGCTAAAGGTAAGAGGGAGTTTATATAAAGTTTGGCTGTAAAAGCATAACTACCCATTCTGTATAAAAAAGGGAAAGGACACATAGCTACATCATCTAAAAAAATCTGGGGCTAAACTTCTAAACAGGTACAAGCCACTTAATTTATGCTTATATTCTCAATTAAAAAGGAGTTTATATAAAGTTTACTTAAAACATGGGTTTTCTATTGATCAAGACAATTCCAGCTTCTCTCTGGAATGGGAGGATTTTCTAGGGAAATAGGTAGCAACTTGGCCTAATACAACAGGCATGCAAGAGCCCAAAAAGCTATTTTAACTTAGCCAACCTTGTTTTGATTTCAACAGGATAATGACTCTATGTTCAATAATAATGGTAATTTGAATTGCTCTGATCCCTTTACATGGGAACAACACTAAAACTAACTGAGTGATTAAAAAAAAATGTCTCTAGCCAGAAATTCAACAATACTTGGCCAATAAATCCTTGGCTAAAATGTCCGTAAAATATATTATTCTAATATTTTAATTTGCATAGATAGAATTGCCTTACAATTTAGTTGCATCCTACACATCTCATACATTCATAATTTTAGAACTTTATAATGCTTGTGTGAAATTATGTATTTGCAGAACAAAAGAAATGGACACCAGAGATGATGGATCAAACCTAACAGAATCATTCTTCAACATGCTGAGACATTGACACATCTGTTCCAGCATCTTGCATGTCCCAGCATTCTGCTTGTTCCTGCCTCAACTGCTTCTACTGCTGTATCTCATCAAAGCCTGCTCACAAAAGAACATTGAAGAAAGCTACTAATCTTAATTGGTCCAGTATTTTAGACTGGTCCAAAAAGAACTTTTATTAAGCCTGAAATTTCTCAACATTCAAAGACTGGACCACAAATATGATTGTTTGCTTAATTAACCATTCTTTTCCCAATTTTACTTGGGCCCCCTACAGGATTTCTACATGTCCAAAATGTCAGCTAGAAGAAATCCATGAGAACAACGTCTGATTTTCCTTAAAGGGGGTTGGGTGTGTATTTGGTTGTTTGCTATGGCTATGAAATTTTATTGTCATTGGGAGATGTTTATAATTAGTAATGGTCATATTCAGAGTGAAACAAGGTTATACTCAGGGATTTCTCTCTTTTCCTTTTTCTATCTTTCTTTCTTAGATAAGGAGAAAAGGGGTTAAAAAGAAAATAGTAAACAGGGATATCATATAGGAATAAGACAAAAGGTAGATTATTGAATCTACTCAACTTAGGGTTTTATTTGTTATTCTCAAGTAAGGTTAATTTTAACTCTGGTATAAAATTTGCATACTGATACAAAAATAAGTATTTTTGATACATTGGTATAAGCTTTAGTATATTGATACAAATTCAAAGTTACTTCCAATACTTTTAAACTGCTATTAAAAACTGGTTAGGATATTAGGTAATGCAAGTTAATTGCTAGTTATTTAACTCATAGTCTTGTCAGACACTACTCTAATTTATCACATGAGCTTACATCTGAGCTTTAACAGATAGATATGATTTTGTAGACAGATCGATGATATAAAGATAGGTAGCCTTCAAAAACTTCAGAAACCTACAGAACATGGCATTTTAAAATGTCTTTATTATTTTAAAGATTCTTTGACAATGAGACAGGTCATTTCCTGACAGCACCCCACCTACTTGAAAGAAGATAATGAGCATTGAAGAACCTCCATATGGAAATGGCTTCAAATGTGGCAAACAAGCCACTCAGGTAAAGATGAAACCCTTGCTTCACAACATACAAATTCTGCCCAAAATGGGCAAGCTTAAGCAGAACAAGTTGACTGCTGAACTCTGCCAAGACAGGGTAAGCAAGTCATAAATAGTTCCTGTTTCACATATATGTCTGTAAAATATTCTGAGCTAGAAGGCTGAAGATGATGCTCCACCCTTACAGAGAGTTATGGATGACTGTTCAGGCAGAAAACTGTTTCTGTCAATTTTTAATTTTTGGAAGTTGCTGACATGCACTTCCTATTTGCTCTAATACCTAATTTTATTCCTTCTCAAGTCTCTGATGGGGTTGAAGATCAAAGAGTTATAGTGCCACAATTAAGCTTAAGTTGTTTAGAAGTTAAGAAATGCTTTCCTATAGGTAATAACAGTATGGATAAAAGTTAATTTAGGTATAGAACTTTAAACTTGTCAAGATAGATAGGATGATCAGATGCTTTCTCCTAAGTTGCTAAATACACATGCACTGGACATTGCACATGTAGATTTTACCTAACAGTTTTCATAATTTCAAAATTATTATTGTATTGAAAGAAAAGGAGCATTTTATTGGACTTAGAGTGGGAAATGTTGGTATAATGTTATTTTGAAATGTATACACTTTACCCTTGGTCATTTAAATGCTGATTTCTCTCCCCCACTCTCTGGTTTCAATCCAGACATTGCATTGTGATACTTATTCTAAACATCACCTGTCTCAACTTTGTGCAAACATCCAAAATAAAGTAACTAGGCACAATGTTGAGCAGGGAAAGGAAGCACGCAGAAAGGGAAGAGCCAGAGGACAGGAAGATGGGAAGAGAGCTGAGAGCAAGGCTTGAGGAGAGCTATGAGAGAGACGTGGAGGAGAGATCTTGGAACAGCATGGAGAGAATGAACCAGACCTAAGATTTCAAAAAAAAGCAATTTTAATGGGTAAAATCTAAGTGTTAGGAAACTATGAGGGATTGGAGGTTTAGGAGAGTGTAATTATTGCCCAGCATTGTGTTCTAGGTTACCTAAATAAACCAGGTCTATGTGTGGTGATATTTTATACAGCTGAATAGGATTAACAGCAAGCTTTAATAAAAGATAAACAATAGTAAATATTAATCACCGCTTACAACACAGGGGCCACAGGGAGACACACCTCACATAGTACTAAGATTTTCAGAGGAAACACCCTACACACGAGAGGAAAGGAAAGCCAAGAAGCCTTGTTGGTAAAAAGAAAAAAAAAAGATTCAACCAAGGGAGGGCATTTGTGTGGGGGTCGGCCAAAAGGGAGGATTCCTTGTTTTCCCAGGAAAATGGAAAGATACCCATCAGTCTCTCAGACAAATGGGAACATTTCTTCAGAACATGGAAAGGAAAAGCATCAGTTAACTGGTGTTGGATGTGTGGATATAGCAACTGGGTAGCCAAAAAGGAGGAGTTCCAAAACCAGGGAAGGGAGAGGGAGGAATCCCACATTTTAAGATAGAAAATAGGTCCAGTACTTATCTGGAGCCTAATTGATCTGAGAGGTGGGTTCAGGTGGCTTTTCTGCAGCTTACAAGGATCCCTCTTAAGTTTTATAAAGGAGATAAAACTTTACACATGGTAGCATCTCTAGTGTAACATGCATTGAAATACACATTTTAGAAAAGGTGGTAGACATACACCTTTGTGTTATCTGCATCAACATTCTTGAAGGTGAGATTCGAAAAGGCAGAAGCCTTTCATGAAGTAGAAGGGACAAAAGCTCACTTGGTCTTAACTTTTACTACGCTTATACATTATGGCAAACAGGCTTAACCCATTTTTAAGTTTATATTTATCAATCTTAAACACTTTCTTAGACCCTCAAACACTTATAATTTGTCTTTTCCAACGTTAAAAGACTTTCTTAGACCCTCAAACATTTATACTTTGCATTTACCAACCTTAAAACACTTTCTTAGACCCTCAAACATTTTGTAGAAGCTTTATAACTTAAACTTCTTCTCCATAGGCCTTTGTATCTAGTTACTTAGCATGAGACATATGTGAGACTTTTGTGAACATTTATTGTTCTTTAGCCAAAGGGATGGCAAAAGGTTACATCTGAGGCTTATTTTTTGAGCCTGAAGCAAACTAGACTACCTAGACCTTACAACTCTACCAGTGAGGCTTAAGGCCTGGTCTGCTGCATATGAAGAGAACTGAGAAGGCATCTGAAGTCTCCCAACACAGAAATTGACAATATGACCAAGGAACTCTAGTGTGAGGTCAAAACAGACCTGAAGTGTTACCGTGGGCTGGGTAAGGGTGTTAGGGGTCCATGAATCTAGGAGCGATTTGTTCTCTACCAGGCCAAGGAGCAGGAAGGCTGGAAGTATCTGTGGCTCTTGTACTGGTTGAGCCTCCATGCCTACACATAGAAAAAAAGCATGCATGGGAGCATTCTGACTACCAGAAGCCAGTCTGCTAGCAGGTAGTCATAGCTTGTTGAGGCAGCCATGGGACCAGTGTCCCCTTTGGCTGTATTTCAAGCAGTCACCTGGCAGAGTTGACTTTTGGCTATACCTCCACTGGATGGGGCACTGAAGACCTCTTGTTTTCTGTGTGGGAATGCCAACAGTCTCATGGCAGCATCCAAGTTCTTGAGCACAGTTTAAGCCATAGATGAGCCTGTCGGGAAGGCACCTCTCTTATTCTTTTTACCAGATCCTATATGGTGACTCAGGAACCATCCTTAGATGTTTAATTAAGATAGCAGTGAGACCATGTTTGCATCTGTAGGACTATAAATATAATTTTGGACATGTTTGAACAATTGATCCTGTGTGATCTGTTAACTTGCATTTGTTAACCATCAAATATTAGGGCTTTAGGTTTTGTCCCTGTCAAGGTAGAGCCTTAAAGGTCATAAACATAGTCTATAACTTATAAAAGTCTAAGGCTGTATTGTAGATCAATAATGTTTTTACATTTAGAAAATAAGAAAAAGAATATTTTAACCTTGATAGTGAAGATATAGCATAATGACCAAGTTTTAAAATAAATAAATAAATGACTCTCAAATTAACAGATATTAATTTATAGTATGCTTGGAACTATATCATATAGTTTAAAGGTATTTTGGCCAAAACTTTTACTTACTAACCCTCAAGTTGTGAGATTAGAAGAAACAACACTATAGTAGGACATGATAAAACAATTTTACAATTACCTTTGAATTTATTTTACCAAATGCATTAGACAGAAAGCCTAGTGGTATATTCGGATCACAAGCGTCTCATGGCAGGAATAATAGCATTTATTTATTAATTTAGCAATAGATAAAGTCACAGGCAGTTAGATATGCATTTTAAATTAGTTAATTTGAATAGACTTTTATAACCTTGACATTTTAGCATCATATAAAAATTATGTTGAACCAGAGTTGGAGGATTTTGTATAAAATGTTGTAAAATATAACTTGGAATTTTTAGAAATTCCATACCAATTTAAAATGAGAGTTGTTCCTGTCTTCATCTAACAGGGGATAAAATAAACAGAGAATTAATTATGATTAAAAGTGTTCATACAATTTTTTTATGTGGTCACCTTAAGGTTTACAGTTTAATCTTCACATTTCTTTTGAGAGTATGAAAAGCAACCAGGGATTATTTTTATTTAGTGGGATAGCAGGAAGAGAGAAAGAGACAGGGCTTTGAGAAAAGAAATGCAGAGAATCGCTTTTTCTTTCTGATCACTCTTAGTGTTCCTTTGTATTAGACATTTGAGTAGGGCAAATATCAGTGGAGAAACTAGATGTTTCCCAAAGAGAAGAGAATATGAAGAAGCCATTCCTGTGCATGAGAAAGGGGAAATGGAACTGGACCATGGGACTAGAGTTCATCAACCAAATAGGACTGCAGATCAGGGGCTTAGGCCAGCTAAGGCCAAGAACGTCCTTGCCTAATACCAGGGCCGTATCAGCAGAAAGACCAAGTTCTCATAGGGAGAATCTCATCTATGGGAAAGGATGGGGTAGATAGGCAGCTTTAAATGGGGATAGGAAGGGGTTCAACACCTTTTAGTACCCATAAGAGATGGTAGTTTTTTACCTGTGTAAACAATGAGACAGAAAAAAAGTAGTAAGAGCAGCTGGCAGCTGGGGAAACCAGATTTTTATAACCAAGATGGCTGCCAATCACATCACTGCCCTTGATTGCCCTGGATTAACATGGCAGTGAAGCCATGCCCTTAGTGGAGATGGAAGTGAAGCCATGGCTCCACCCTCTTTATCCCAGAATCAACATGGTGGCTAGCCATGAGTTGAGGGCAGCCACAAATGAGGCTGGAAATTTAAAACCCTAATTCTTGAGTCCTGAGGCAGCAGCAATATTTAAAGCCATTGGAGAGCAATTTAAAAACGGTCCATACTATGTGGTGGAGTCCTGAGGCCTGGATTACCTAATAGTGAAGTCCAGCACAAGCCAGCAAGCTAAAAGACCAGAGCAGATGAGGGAGTTGGTGAGAAAAGTTTCCAAGCCTCCCCCAGAAGATGGACAAATGCATGTGGCAGTAGCAGCAGCAGTAGACACACAGGTGAAGCCATGGAGAAAAAAACAGGAGATGAGGATGTGAGAGAAAGGTAACAGCCGCAACCTAAGTGTTTGTCACATGTGTTGGACACTGTTCATGTGAAAGAGAATGTTTTCCATGCATGGCACTGATGCTTTTATTACATAGTAGTCTATGTCCTCTGTGGAGAGCATTGGTAGCCCATGCGTCATAACTTTTTACAAACTATATGTATGTTTATATATACACATAAACATGTCTTAGAGATGTCTTATTAATGACATTCTTTCTGCCAGGAAATGCCCTGAACTTTCTCAAGGTCACTATAGCTATGCATTTTTCAGCTTTATTCATCTTTTCAAAAAGGCAAATCTTGTTTTCTCTCTTTAAATTGCATTTTCTTTAAATGCATCATAGCTCTAATATCTTATTATTATTTAGTCCCTAGTGTTTCTTAGTAATTACAGTGTTCCTTTTTATTTTCTCAAGTGCTCTGTGTTATTTACTTCCATATAGAAAATTGTCTTCTATAGCCCAGGCCTTTCTCATGCGATATAATTGCAAATTGCCTTGAGTACCGAGACCTGTGTCTGCTTCCTAGTGCTTAGAAGACAGTCCTGAAACTCCTTCCAGGCTGGGACTTACTGGTCAATGAGAAGATAAATTAGGCCAGTGAATGAGTCTTCCAAACTTTCTGGCTTTTATTGGGGCCTTACAAATGAGGAAGGAACTGTGTAAGAAGTGAGATAACTGACCAGTATTGGAGCTTTTGTAGTCACAGCACTGAAAACGATGGGCAAGAAGAGGGAGGAAGCTTTCATGCTTTGTCAGTACTTGACATTAACAATATGAAGTGAGGTAGTCAGTTATAGCTGATCAATAAATGTCCTGATTGGCCATTTGTGTGTTCTAGAGCTCAGGCATTCAAGAATCAGAATAAAGAACTAACCTTCTCAAGAGGAAGAGATGCCTGCTCTAAATTCTACCACATGGGGTTTTGTTGTTGTTGTTTTGTTTTTTTGTTTGTTTGTTTGTTCTTTTCTCCCAGGGTTGTCTGATACCCACCAGGTGAAAAGTAGCTGCAGTTTCACTGACCCCACTGTAAAGGCACACGATAACAATGTCATTTGCTTTCCTAAAATCTCTCTTTAATTGTCTGCATTTTTGGCAGCCTTCCTCCTGTGGACAGATGGTTCACTCCACTGCAAGTTGAATAATGGGTTGTTCAAGCTATCCCACTTGATTCCAGGAGGAGGAGGGGTAGTCCCTGCTGAGTGCTGGAAGACAGAAGGGTAGGCTAATAGACAACAGGCACAAGTCGACTGACAAAGAAATCTCTTCATATCTGGAAAAGGTGTGGCCCTGATTCTCCACATATGGACCCAACGTTCAAGTCTAGGATCCAATGTGTCTGCCTGGAGCATAGGCGTCTCCAGGAGCAGGTTCCTCCCTATGGCAGGCCCTCACTGCCCTTTGTAATTAGCAAACATGCATTCATTCCTCCTGGGCCAGGAAGCACTATGCTTTGTCTCTTCAGTACACTGTGACCCTAGGGGAGGTGCCCTTATAGCGCAAGACTCACTGGCCAATCAGGACTTCCAGACGAATCCTGTACTGAGAGGAAGGGGAGGGTTCTTCCGGGAGCCAGGTTTCAGGTTCGGTTTGGAAGCTGAGCTGTCTGGAGTGTTTGTCGTGCGGTGGTCTGAGCTCAGCTGCTGGGTCCTCTGAGGGGATTTCAGGTGACTTCCAAAGAGGCGACATGGTGAGTGTGTGGCCGCCGCCGCCAATGTGGTGGTAGAGTAGGAGGCTGAGCAGCAGGAGCTGGTGCCGTTGGTCCTTCCTGAGCTGGATGGAAACCGGCAGCCATCAGCTGCTTGTGAGGTCCTTTGTCCTGGCCTTAGGAATGCTGAGCTATCTGAGTCCCATGTGTTAGAAGGGGGATGGACTGTGAGCAGACTGGATGTGGCGACCTGGGCACTGTTAAGACTCAAATCCTGGGACAAATGGCTGAGATGCCTATTTAACATTTCAGAGCAGAATTAGCTACCAGGTTTGCCCAGTATCGCTGAGTCCCTACCTGTTTACAGGCTATGGCTGGCATATACTGCCCTCTAGCCCAGGGCTCGGGCCCTTAACCCAGCTGCCCTTCTTTCTGTTATCTACCCAACTTGGTTACCTGCTCTATTTCATCTATTATTTACTGTCATAGTCTCATGGTTGGGCGTGCCCCTCTCCTCTCCTCCCTCTCCTCACATGGCTCACAGGTGCCTTTCTATGTATAATAAACTTTCTCCCCACCATACCAAGGAAGAGTCATGTCACTTAATTTTTATTTTTTCATTCACCTCCCATTTGCCACTCCTTTCTTTCAAATTCATAGCTCTTTAGGCTTCAGTTGTTGTTACTGTTTGCATTTGACTGAGGGGTGATGCAGGAATTATCATCTGTGAGGTAGAGATAGCTGCATTGGACACTGAGAGGGTAATGAAATGTGTACATGCAGGACCCTGTGACTTGTAAAATAAACATGTACCCTGGGAGAGAGGAAACATTTATTAAACTACTAATTTACTAGGCTAAGGCTCTGTCTGCCCCTAGAATGGAAGGGCAGAGCTGAGATAGTTTGTGCTGTCTGAGACACCTGATCTCTCATCCTCCAGTAGAGGATCTGCCAGAGTCCTTAGGACCAAATGCTTGGTGTAAGCATATTATGATGGACTCTGGGGAAAGTTCACATCCTGGAAGGAGGAATAGTACAAAGTACCTTACAGAGTCTTTCCAAGATTCTTCTCTGATTCTTCTATAGTGATCATATATCCAGGACCACAAGCTATGCCATGTAGACCTTGGGATTCATTGTTGCCAGTCCTGGTCTCCTGAGCTAGAGAGTCCCATGTGTTAGAAGTGGGATGGACTGTGAGCCAGTATGTATGTGGTGACCTGGGCAGAGGCCCTTGCCCTGTCAGCCTTTTTGAGTGTGGATCCCCTGGAGAGGATGAGACTCTACAGCTCTGTCCTGTGAACGGGACTTTCCTTCTCCTCTTATACTTGTCCTTGCGGTTTAGCACTGTCTTCTGTGTCTTTCCAGGTCTATGTTATGTCACTCAGGAAGACCTTTTCTTGTTGCATTCATTTGTGTGCAGATTTCATGCTTTCCTTGTTTTTAATGGCTGGGTAGTGTTCTATTGTGTAAATATTATCAGGTTCATTACCCATTCTTCGGTTGAGAGGCATATAGGTTGTTTCCAGTTTCTGGTTACTAGAAATAAAGCTGCTATGAACATGGTTGTGGAAATGTCCTTGTTGGATGATGGAGCATCTTTCATGTGTATTCCCTGGAGTGGAATAGCTGGGTCTTTACATATGTCTTTTCCCAGTTTCTGAGAAAATGCCAGAATTATTTCCAAAGTGGTTGTACGTTTGCTCCCCTGCCAGCAATGGAGGAGTGTTCACCTTTCTGTACATCCTTGCCAGCATGTGTTGTCACTTCAGGTTATGATCTTAATTATTCTGACAGGTGTAAGATGGAGTCTCAAAGTTAATTTTGATTTGCAGTTCCCTGATGAGTAAGGATGTTGAGCATTTCTTTAAGTGCTTATGCACCATTCAAGATTTCTCTGCTGAGAGTTTTCTATCCCTGTGTCCCATTATTAATAGGATCATTTGGTTTGTTGGTGTTTAATTTCTTGAGATCTTTAATATAATTCTGGAAATTAGCCCTTTGTCAGACGGAGGATTGGTGAAGACCTTTTCTCAATCTGTAGATGGCCATCTCCTGGAAATAATAGTGCCCATTGCTTTACAAAAGCTTTTGAGATTCAAGATGTTCCATTGATTACTTGTAGATCTTAGAGTCTGCACTGCAGGTGTTCTGTTAGGAAGTTGTTTCTTGGACCAGTAAGTTCAAGGGTGTTACCCACTTTCTCCTCTGGCAGATTTTGGGAATCTAGCTTTATGTTTAAGTTGTTGATCCACTTGGTCCTGACTTTTTGCAGGGTGAGGAGTATGGATCTCTTTGCATTTTTCTATATGTGGTCATGTATTAGGAGCAGCACTATTTGTCGAAGACGCTGTCTTATTCCATTGTATGGTTTTGGCTCCTTTGTCCAAAAGCAATTGTGCATAGGTGTGTGGGTTTATTTCTGGGTCTTTGATTTGTTTCCATTGATCACCCAGCCTACTTCTATGCCAGTACCATGCAGTTTGTATTACTATTACTCGTAGTATATCTTGAAGTCAGGTATGGAGATACCTCCAGTAGTTCATCTCCAGACTTTGGAACAGTCTTACATCTGATGAAATATGTCCAGGAGAACCCAAATGGGTTCTGGCTTTCAGATGTAGCCTCACAGTAGTGGGTATTTCGATGTAAGGGCACAGGCACAGGTGAACTGAAGGTTGAGGCATGGGATTTTTTTTGGTATCAAAAGTATTGCTTTGGAATGAAATGAGCAGGAATGCCACAATTTAAGCAATGGAAAGAACACAAAATGTGACAGTTTTTTTTTTCAACTAGGAATTATATTTGATATTACTGAGAGCAAAACTGTAAGCTTTACTTTTTCAAATACCTACTTTATACTTGGTTCTTAAATACCTCTACCTCCCTTTCACTCACCACCCCTTGTTAGGAGAGAAAACAGTACAGACAAGGAATGCAGATTTCCAGCTACTTAATGCTGATTAGGGTTCATTGGGTTCTTTAGTGCAATAACTGTCTTACTTGTGTGGGTTCCAGGACCCCACTGAAACAGCAAACAACAAATGGCACTGTTTGTTTAAATCTTTTTGATTTGGGTTTATTGGAAGAGGAGCCAGTGCTCCTAACCTGAGCCATTGCTTCAGCACTTTATGTGGATTTTTAAAGCTATACTTCCCTTACAACCCTTATTCCTTCCAAAACCCCCAATTGGTAAAGGAGAGAGAGTGCTAGAGGGGAAAGAAACAGAGGTCTCTTTAACTACTTCCTGTGGATTAGGGTGGTCAGGATCTTTGGGGCAATACCTCTTAGTCACCAGGATATCCAGCAGCCCACAAACCAGCAATGGCAAACACAGTAGCAGTGTGGGTGAACAGCATCAGGAAGAGCAGCAGCTTCTTTCTTCTTCAAAGACCCAGTGTCCTCTCATGGCTCTGCATGTATACCCTCTCCAGAAGACTCAGAACTAAACTATGTGCAGGTGGCAAAACCACAGCCCTGCTAGAGCACGAGACAATCATGAGTAAAAGCTGTGGGCAAACTGAAGCAGCTTCTTGCTCTACACCTGGGGATAATAGAAAAAAAAATCACATAACATGAGTGGGATTTTAAAGAAACAAAAATATTTAATACAATTGCTCATGCTATTAATTTGGATATTTCCTCTCTGTCTTTTATTTAGTTTAGGTAAGGGTTTATCTTGTTTGTTTTTGGCAAAGAACCAACCCTTTGTTTCATTGTTTCTTCATCTTCTCCTTCTACTTTATTGATTATAGGTGCAAGTGCTCTTTTCTTGTGCGGGGATTTTGTTCTTAGTTTTCTGTTAGTTATCTCAAATTTCAGAAAGTGTGTTGGCGGAGTGTTACTTTTTTAATGACCTCCTTGGCTAGTGTATTCCTGGTGTTAGGCTTGCTGGGATGGTATGGAGTGGATGGTGCCATATGTGTTCTGTTGGAACACTCGAGAAGATCCTGAGAATTGAGAGTGATGTAACAAAGGTAGTGGAGAAGATCCCTGGTACACTGCCTTGGTCTCTATGCAAACATGGCCTACGGTTTACCTGAAGACTTGGGAGTGGGTTCCCGGGAACAGAACAGAGAGTGGGAGTGTGTAATCCAAGGGAGACTTGGACACAGGAAAGGGGAGCTGCCACTGCTGTTCTTTTGGAGTGGTAGAGGCATTGAGAATTGAGTCTTCAGTAACAGATAGTGGAAAAGATCCACAGAATCAAGTAGGAGAATACCATTGAACTTTTATTTCTTCTTTGTGTACTTCTTTGGAGGAAGGTATAAAAGGTTGTCACCATTGTGCTTTGTGTTCTACTCATGTATGGGATCTTTTAGAATTCAATTACCTATGCTGATGTGGATGTGAACTTCACTCGGGAAGAGTGGGCCTTGCTGGATCCTTCCCAGAAGAGTCTCTACAAAGATGTGATGCTGGAGACCTTAAAGCACCTTACAGCTATAGGTAAGACAGTGAATGTTCTTTCTCTATTCAGGTAAATAGGACAACTGTTGTTACTGTTGACTTTTCTTATTGATGTTCTTATATAAGTTCACTTGGAATGAGGAAGAAAAAATCAGGCATGTTTCTAAGGTTCACTGAATATAGAAACTTAAATTTTGCCTAATTTTTAATCCCCTCTCATTCACTTTTTGGTCCATATTTCAGGCTACAATTGGGAAGAGCATAATACTGAAGAACATTATGGACTATCTACTAGATATGGAAGGTAATTACTCATTGAAGCTTATATAAATATGCCTATGAAGAAATGTTTAAAGATGATTTATTTATTCATTATTTATATATTATTCTGCCTGCACATGTGCCTGCCCACCAGAAGAGGGCATGGGATCTCATTATAGATGCTTGTGAGCCACCATGTGGTTTCAGGGAATTGAACTCATGACCTCTGTAGGAATAGCCAGTGCTCTTAACCTCTGAGCCAGCTCCCCAGCTCTGTGAAGAAATTTGAATGTGTCCCGGAAATTTTAAAGAAAAGCAACAGTGGAAAAACAAACACCACTTTAAGAGTAGTAAGGAAAATTAAATTCTCCCAAACCCATGTTCCTCACTGTTAGGTATATTATATTATTTATTTTTGCCAGGCATTTCAATGCAAAAGAAGACAATGAAACCCTTGCTAAATAGATATTGCTGTAAAAATGACATTTACTCAATCTAGAAATTATGATCTCTGAAAATTACTGCCCCTCTGTCTGCTACTGTAGGCCTGGACAGGGTAGCTTCTAGGTTCCATACACTCTTTCTTTGGCCTAGAAGATTTTCTGGGCTTGAGAATTACTGCTTAATCTGGCTTTTGTCCTGAATTCTAAATTGCATTGTTTAGTCTCAAACTAACTCCATCAGTCTTTTCTAATCTTCAGCTCTTTTTTATTCTCTGCTTCATTTGATCTTCACCTTAGTTCTCTCTCTCCACCCTCTCTTTCTATTAATATCCAAGTAAAACTCTCTCCTCTCTCCATGTACTGCCACTTTAAGGATCGTCATTTTTCTCTCTCTTCTCATGAGAGATACATGTATCCTATTCTGTCAAATATTTCTCTGAATTTGTCCCCTTTGCTGCCACTTAATTAGACAGCACTTTCAAATATGGGTGCTTCCTTCTACCTGCTATTTTTACACCCATAGTTTGGGATTATAAGCATGTACCACCATGCCTGAATCCAAGCTTTTCTTTACTGGACATTGCTCTATACCAGGCAGGCATTGAAGTCAGATCTGCTTGCCTCTGTCTCCTGGATTAAAGGCATGTTTGTATTCTAGCCAGATCACATTGACATAGAAGGTATTTGGATGGGGTCTTTTGCCAGAGCAGCCATGTTGTAACTTAAAATTCCTCTATAAATGATAAATCATTAATCATATGCACATTGCAGATACTCTGTAGAAATCCCCATCTGTTGATCCTCTCTCGCCACTCATATTGTAAACATCATACTCATAAAATAGGTGATAATTTTGTGTTACACAAACTACTGATGAGCAAATATTCCATAATAAAGGTTATGTTACTCAAATACCTGAAGCAAAGTTGTGAAGTTTAATCAGATGGAAATTGTGAGGGTCAAGAATACTGTTGTGGAGGAACCATAATCCCCATGTCTTTGAAGAACAAAAAGCAAAAGTGTGTGTACGTTCAAATGTTTCATTTGTTGTTCTTCCGTTTTTATTTATATTTTAATATTAATTACAGTTTATTCACATTGTATCCCAGCTGTACCCCATTACCTGCCAATTCTCCCTCCCTTTCTCATATACTCTCAAGCCCCTCCTCAAGTCCACTGATATGTGAGTCCCTCCTCCCCTTCAGTCTGACCCTAGCTTCCCAGGTTTCATCAGGACAGGCTACATTGTCCTCCTTTGTGGCCTGCCAAGGCTGTTGCACCCTCAGCAGGGGTTGTTCAAAGAGCTAGTGACTGAGTTAATATCAGAGACAGTTCCTGTTCCTATTACTAGGGAATTTCACTTGGACACTGAGCTGCCATGGGCTACATCTGAGCAGGGGTTCTAGGTTATATTCGTGAATTGTCCTTGGTTGGAATATTAGTCTTAGAAAAGAACCCTGTGCTCAAATATATTGATTCAATTGTTCTCCTTGTGGAGCTCCTGTCCTCCCCTTGCTATCTTCTCCTTAATTCATAAAATTCCCTCCACTCTGCAGAGAATTGTTAAAGAGTATTTATTGTCTGCTCAAAGGAGTGATGATCTTGTAGATCTCCATCATTACATCTGTGTAGAGATGCTTTTGGGAAGGATCCAGCAATGCCCAGTTTTCCTGGTTGGGTTTTTCCAGATGCACATCATCATAGACTATTGCATTCTAAACTGTCCTGTATATGTGTACAGTAGAAAGCATGATAGTGACAACACTATAAATTTATATTTGTTCATGTATTCATTCATCCATTCATGATTAATAACGAATGAATTATGAACTCCTATCACCTACGGAAAGTCTGCTCAAAAGAGAGGACTGTTAAAAATTCAACTAATATACTTAATTAGATTTCCAAGCTCAATGAAAATATAGCCAAAGGAATCACATTACAGAAAATCCCTATGATTACTAGCCCTGTGGAAATTGTTGTGTTTATTTTGGTTCCCTTTATGAATGCAGTGTGATTACAACTATAGGAAAATTTATGAATGCAGTCCCTGTATTAAAGCTGACTCCTTCTAGTTCTTTTTAAATATGAAAAACCACTCATAGAAACGTGGTGCTGTCAGTGAGCCATGTAATGAAGTTTCTTACCATCAAAGGTATCTTGTAAGGTACAGAAACCCACAATCCAGGGGGAAACTATGAATGTAAAAAAAGTGATAAGAGGATAAGAAGTAACTTCAGTTTATGATTAAACCGAATTGCAAACATAATTTACACTGACATAAAGATTCATCACTGGCTGGAGAGATGGCTCAGAGGTTATGAGCACTGGCTGTTACTCCAAAGGTCCTGAGTTCATTTTCCAGCCAACCACATGTTGGCTTGTAACCCTCTATACTAAGATCTGGTGTCCTCCTCTAGCATGCAGGCAGAACACAGTATAAATATTAAGTAAATAAATCTTTAAAAAACAGATTCATGAGGGTAACGAATATGGTAAAGCTTACACATATCTGAATTATCTTTGCAGAAAGAAAAGAATACATATTTATGACAAACACTATGAATGTAAACAGTGTGGTAAAGCCTTTTCCCAACCTAGTAGTCTCCAACTGCATAAAAGAACACATACTGGAGAGAAACCCTATGAATGTAATCAGTGTGGGAAAGCCTTTTCACAACACGTATGTCTCCAAAAGCATAAAAGAACACATACTGGAGAGAAACCCTACGAATGTAATCAGTGTGGTAAAGCCTTTTCAGAAACCGGTACTCTCAAACTACATAAAAGAACACATACTGGAGAGAAACCCTACAAATGTAATCAATGTGGTAAAGCCTTTGCATGTTGTAAAAGTCTCCAAAGACATAAAAGAACACATACTGGAGAGAAACCCTACGAATGTAATCATTGTGGGAAAGCCTTTTCAGATAACAGTAATCTCAAACTCCATAAAAGAACACATAGTGGAGAGAAACCCTACGAATGTAATCAGTGTGGGAAAGCCTTTTCAAAAAAAGGAAATCTCCAAGTGCATAAAAGAATACATACTAGAGTGAAACCCTACAAGTGTAATCAGTGTGGGAAAGCCTTTTCACAAAAAGGACATCTCCAAAGGCATAAAAGAATACATCCTTGAGAGAAACCCCATGAATGTATTCTATGTGTTAAAGCCTTGGCACATTGGTGCAACCTTTACAAACATGAAAGAATTCATACTGGAGCCAAACCCTACGAATGTAATCAGTGTGAGAAAGCTTTTTTTACAACACGGAAATCTCAAGAAGCATAAAAGAATACATCCTGGGGAGCAATCCTATGAATATAATCAATGTGATAAAGCCTTTTCAGGTTGGTGCAACCTCCAGAGACATGAAAGTATTCATACTGGAGCCAAACCATACGAATGCAATCAGTGTGTGAAAGCCTTTTCAAAACACGGAAATCTCAAAAAGCATAAAAGAACACCTACTGAGGAGAAAACGTATGAATGTAATCAATGAGGTAAAGCCTTTCCATTTTGGTGCTACCTCCAGAGGCATGAAAGGATTCATACTGGAGAGAAACATTTTCAATGTAATCAAGGTGGTAAAGCCTTTTCACAATTCAGTAGTCTTCAAGTACATAAAAGAACACATACTGGAGAGAACCTATAAGATTGTAATCAGTGTGGTAAAGCCTCTGTACATTGATATGATATCCGAAGGCATGAAAGATTTCATACTAGAAATAAACCGTATGACTATAACTAGTTAAGCCTTTGCATGGCACAAATTTTCAAAGCCATAAAGGAAATCATACTCAAGAGAAATCCTTATGAATATACTCACTGTGATGAAGCCTTTGTAAATTTCTATAGGCTTCACTTTCATGAATGAAACATACTGAAGAGAAACTGTAAGAATGTGTCCATTTTGTTAACTCAAAGCTTTGTGTTTTGAACTATCCTGGAGATGTAATGAAGTGGTCTAATCATCCATCAACTGCATCTCACTACATACCTTGATGTGACATGAATATATACATAAGATTGGATTCTGTGAATCCATATGTTCCTCCGAATTATCCATATGTCATTTCATCTTAAAGTTCTGCATTCTATAGGAAATATGTAATATAAACTTTATAGATAAAGTAACAGCAAGGATATTTACTTAAAAAGAAACACTTCTGGTGTGTGTGTAAGGTCATTATGGGCTTTTAGGCCATGACTGATATGTACAGAGTGGGAGACAAGTTTGTTGGAACTCCTTTGGCCTTCTTAATATGATGATTGAGGACTGATTGCCAGCTTTGGACATCAAAAGCCTTTCCTACAGCTCTGTGTCCCTGATGCTCAAATTAGATTAGTTGAGATATTACATCAATAAAATATTGTCTTCTTTTTACATTGGAAACATATTGTCATGTAATAATTGAGGGATTCAGGGCAATTTCAATGATAAAATTTGTTTGAAAATGAGAGTGTGCAGCCAGTTCTCCTAGGTGCTGAGCCATGTATTTAGCCCCATAAACATGTCAAGAGTAGCATTTTTAGGTGTGAAAGGTTAATTCTACGTTCATCTCTAACTCAGCCCTGATGAATCAGAAGAAAGAGAAGATTGAGAGCAGAAAAAGTAACTTAGGCTTGGTGCTGAAAGAAGTTTCTAATCCAATATCTTCACAAAAATATGGAACTATACAAAAATGATCAGGACAGAAATGACAGTACACGTGTTTAAATGTGCTTGACTATGTTTCCAAAGCCACAAACTGAGTTAATCTCACATAGGCAGCAATGGGAGCCCACAAGGACACATGTCATGTGTACCCCTTCTTGAAATTATGGCTAATGTAAAGAGAGAAAAAGATCTTGAAGGCATGAAGACCAATTTTTCTGAACTGAATTGTATTCTGCTACCCTGATGCATGCAAACATTCAGTTAGGAGCCCTGAATGGTGAAGACTCCAGATGCTGTGGAGATTGTTGTCAGGAGATCCTGAGATTCAAACAGATGTCAATAGAAGGCTAGAAAAATCAGGCAGTTACAGAGACCTGTGGAGCCTGGAGGAAGTATACGGGAAGGAGATTTGGATGTTAAAGAAAGGATTCAAGTCCCAGCAATTAATTAAAGCAATTAATTCTTGGGTTGTACCTGAGGACAAGCAGGCTTCTATTGTATTCTCTGTATCTACTCAGCTGTGGCGGGTCAATTCCCAAGTTCTTCCACTCTTTCCTTCGCTTTTCAGATAGGTGTACATGTCAGTCAGATTACCATGCATGCTGCCACTTGGTCGTTTCTAATTGGACTTCAAATCTCCTCAGTCCCAACTCTGTCACCCTGTAACATCTCTACCTGGCAGGAATAACAATATTCTGAATAAACATTACTATATCTCCCTTAGGTCTAATAAATCAATGGACTCCATGTAATTCTATTCTACTATGGAACGTCATTGTTGAATAGACCTATTCCCCTAGATGAGATATTTTCTGCTCAATAACATTATGTCATGTGAATATCTTGCAGGAAAGAAATAAGCTGAGAATGGGGGAGGAATTTACAGATGAGAATTTTTTAATATATGGCATGGTGAGATTACTTAGTTGTGGACATCTCTGGCCTTCTAAAAGTAAACTTATTAAACCTACAGGATGATTTACTTATATGTTGTGCTTCACACCCATGACAAGCTGCTGAGGTGCCTCTTTGAAAGCATCCCTCAGTCCCTACATTCTAAAGGGCATGATTGGCATACCCCACCTCTACCCTTAACTTTCCAGTCCAGTAGAATGGGCTTGCCCTCTCCCAGATGTTCTTTCCTGTAGAGCCAGATTGTTTTTGTTTTCTTCTATGTGCTTTTCTTCTCTCCCTCTTTCTGTGTTTTTTCTCTTCATTTCTTTTTTCTCTCTGTTCTTTCTCCCTCTCTATATATACACTTCCCTTTCCCCACACTTATGTCTCCTGCATGGGAGCTTCCATGGCTCTGTTCCTTAGGGACTGAGAACCCTCTGTGAACTGTGTTCAACAAGCCTGCCTTTAAATGCTTTCTCATGTGTTCAATTAGCAAATTTCACCTGTGAGAAGAAAGATGGAGTATGACCTATGTATTCATCAATGGTCAAAATTATTAACACTGAATAAATATGTTAATATGTTTCCAGTTTTCACTAATAATTTGTGTTTTAACCATTATGTTCTCTATTTTCTTTAGCCCCCTATCAGAGGACTAGGGAAGGTGCACAGGTAGAAATGGGGAGGGTGGGTGGGAATGGGTGGAGATGGAAAGGGATACAGCCAGGATACAAAATTAATAAATTGTGATAAATAAATACTTAAAAATAATTTTTTTCAAACATTGTTCTCGCTCTTTTTTTTTTTTTAGTTGAACGAATAGTCTCAGTATGATTCTCAGGCTCTCCTGGAACTTAGTGTACATACTAGATCTGCGTAACTTGACTCCCTAGTGTCTACAGGACATTTGGGCATTGTCTACCTCAATAATATAGTTCTTTCAATGGGATTTTTGAGAATGAGTCACTGAGTCCAAATAGTCATGGTAGGTAGGAAACAGGCTCTGGTCCTAACTACAGTAATAGAAATAAAGTGTTCTTCATTTAGAGTTGATTGTCTTGAAATCTTCCTTTTTAATTTTAAAGAAAATTGTTTTTCTTTACAATTGTGTTTTTAATGCTCATCATAATAGATTAGAGTTCTATCATTATGCAACAAATACTAAAAACCAGCTTCATAGATATAAGTAAGTTCTCAATATCCTTAAGTGTAACTATGTGTTAGACTCATCCCAACATTCTATTGAATCACGGAGGTTAAAACCACCTAGGCCAGGCATGGTAACACAGGCCTTTAGTCATGGTGTTCAGAAAGAGGAGGCAGGAGTTTCAAGATGTCAGAGTAATCCAAGGAAACATCCTAGGCCAATGGTCCACAAAAGAAAGGGAGACTGATTGGCTAAGATCAATGTCCATAGTCCTCCCTACAGCTCCAGAACACCCAGGCCATGCCATCAGCATATCATCCAAGGAAACATCCTAAATCAATGATATAATGGGTCTTCCACAGAACAAAGGGAGAGTGATTGGCTAAGATCAATGTGCATAGTCCTCCCTACAGCTCCAGAACTTCAAGGCTATGCCAGCATCATGTGTAACGTAAAGAATTTGTCACCCCTTGCTTGCTAATGTTTCCTGTCCAAGACAGGTCGGGTCCCTTCAGAGTCAGACTCATTTTGGGCATTGAAGATTAGAACACTCTTGGAAGTGGGATAATTGGTCTCATGCACTGATGAGTTCCATATTTATATATCCTATATAAAGGGTTAAGCACACAAACCCTTACCCACACAAACCATATAAATGGACTCAGTAAGGTTTTTTTTTTTATGTATATTGTTCCATACTTACTCACACATTCTTTTTTAAGACATTGGAAGGAAAGAATTTGGAACAGGGTAAAGAAAGGACAACAATGGGGGAAATGCTGTAATATATTTTAATTGACACCTGTAAAAATAACTTTAAATAAAAATTGTCTATAGAGGGCATGGGAGTTACTAGCACTGGGTGTTGTTATAGAAGACAGGTTCCATTGCAGGAATCACAAGCTAGCTACGTATACCCTGTAAATGAATCCCAAAGAATCTGATGTCTTCCTTGGCCTTTCCAAGTATGACACAAGGACACATGCATACAAAACATCCAAATAAATGAAAGATATACAGAACTTTAAGAAGTGGCTCTTTTAGGGCTAAGAAGATGGCTCATTTTTTAGGAAAACTCACTCAGGACTTTACAAAAGATAATGATGAATCGTATCTTCCATGGACACAGCCTCCCATTTCTTCTGACTGAGTGATTCACACACAGACTGGGGGCACTTACATGGCTGTAACACATACATCATCCTAGGGGCTCAACACAGTCCCAGGCCCTTTGGGTGTTTGTTCTCTTGTTTTCTCTCTGTCTCTCTCACACACAAAAACACATTCACACATGCACACATCTCCATGAACTCCACCAGCACAGTGTCCTCAACTGGCCCCGTAACTCAGAAAATAGAAGATTGTGTGGTGACACCTCTTTCACAAGTTTGTCCCTCTGACCATATAATTTTTGAAATGGGGCCACACTTAGACCTCACAGGGTGACACACCCCATCCAATTATTCCATTATCTCTTTAAATTTCCTCAGTCAGTTCCATTAGCTGAGCACCAAGCCTTCAATTACATAAGCATATTAGGCCATCATCATTCAAACCATCATGTAACCTCTAGCTAAATTTTCACAGTTTATTTTCCCCTGAATCCTCCTTACCTTGACCTCCACAGCTTGTATTTCTCTTGCCACTATCTTCTCTCAGTACTTCCTGGAATAAAACATTAAGCTCCAAGTTAAGCATTAAGTGGCTTTTGATATCTAGATTTCTTATATATCGTGTATTGGTTAAACCGATAATATTCGAATATTCTAACAATGACAAGCGTATTTTGAGGGTACAAATTTTGTTCTTCCTTTCTTCTCTGTTGCTGTCATTAACTGCACTAAATGGAAATGACTCAGGTGATAAGTTGGCTTCTTTGGCTGATGCTAGCAGGCCCCAAACATTGAGGGAGCTCAAAAATGAAACTCAGGCTATCAAATGAAGGCATGGATTATGATGAAACACTGTTTCTTGCTATGTTCTTTTACAAGGTGACTGTCTACATCTCTGTATGTTTTCTTAACCAGCCCACACCATGTGTTGAGATAAATTTAGACCATCAGTGCCTGGAGTTTACCATTGCATTCACAACAACTGTATTCACCCACAAACATAGCCACAAGAGATTGTCATCTGGGGAACCCCCGTTGGTACTCTCTCACATCATGCTAAGCTATAGAACATTGATATCTAAAGCCAAGGAGCACACACAGACAAGGTATAAGAATTTTTAACAATTTAAAACCAATGTATTAGCTATCTTAATCATCTCAGTAGGAAAACCACAAGCTAACACAGCAACAATTGAAAAACACAGATATTCCAAGAAATGGGTTACTGACTTTCCAGGAACTGAGATTCTTTTTTTCCAGATAGAGAGGCATCCCTCTCTAGAGTTTTCTCCAGACATGGGGTAGATCAGAATAGCCTACTATGCTTCTCCAGTTAATCTCTGGTTTCTACAGATGCAGCCATACAGATGTTTGTAAGAAATAAGTGCTATCTATGACATAGACTGTATTACCTGATTTTCACTACTTCATCTTTACCAGGCTGCTTTGCCTGGCCTGAGGATGAGGAGTTCAGTCTTGATATGAATTGATGTGTCGTAGGTGGAAAAGGGCTCCCTTTATTGAGGACAAGAGGAGGGACAAATAGGGTGAGGCACAGGAAGGAGAGGAAACAGAGGACTGTGATTGAGAATTAAAATGAATATAAAAATTAAAATAAATATAAAAAGAAATGTCAACCTTAAGTCTTTTCTCTCAAAGAGTGTAAAACTTGTATTTAACATATGGAAGTCAAATCTCAACATGTCCTCCATTCAGCATAATCTACTTCCTTCCCAGGAACATGACTGTTTTCTAGTTGTTTGATGACCAGGATCAGTGACCTTTCTTTCCCTGGAGCAATGTCTTCCTTCCCCTTCCTCCTTCTTTCCATATGCACCAGATCCTTTCATACTCACATTGTGAAGGATATTGTGAGCTCTGACCACAAATTTTGGAGAAAAAAAAATTCAGTCACCACATTCTTTAGGAAAAAAGTAAGTGCATTTGCTATTGAGAAACTGTTCTTCTCCCAACTAGGAAAGTTCCCTTTTTACAAGCACATCCTCCTGATGAAGAGAAAAGGTAGTCTTGTCTGGGCAATTATTTGTAGCAATTCATATTTTAGTCTCAGAAGGTAAGTCAGTTAAGGAACCACCTGAATTATCCTCTAAAGATAAATGCCTCCCACCAGCTTCTGTAATGGCCTTGTACCTTGACAATTCTCAAGCTGAGTAAAAGAACCCCTGGGGTGCAGGTCTCTAGATATTACAGTGACTGTGGTCCAAGGAAATTACCAGGGCAACAGGAACCACCTGTACATACACCAAAATTAAGAAATGCTATAGATAACCAAAAAGTACTGTTTTGGTAATTGGGTAATCTCAGGGTTGAGACATGTGTTTGATATAATATTTGGGTGCAAGAAATCTCATAAAAAGACACTGAGCAAAATGTAAGCCAACATGGGTGAGCCATTTAGGTAGAGATAGCTCTAGAGAAAAAGAAAGTAGAAACAGATAAACTGAAGAGAAAAATCATTTCCTATTAGCACAGGGCAGCCAACTACTCTCTTGCTGTGTGACAGGCTTCCTTCATCTCACCTGCCCTACCCTGACTAGGGAGAGATTGAACACTGCAAGAATTCCAACTTAGGTTTCAATCCAGGCTTCAAACTTTGGTTCAAGTCTCTATCCTCTGTGTGTGTGTTATTATCTGTAGCTTCCCTCCCTACCAGTAACCACAGAAAAAGATAGGAACATTTAGGTCAGCTCTGCAGTTATTTGCAGTCTCTTGGGGTGGTTAATTTTGACTGTCTTCAATGCCATAAGGCAATGCTTTTCTGAGCAAAAGTGACATACACACACACAAACACACACACACACACACAAACTGCCAATATTTTACTGATGATAAACTATTTCAGAAAGTGTGTTTCCCAAAGTATTAAATCCCAGCTCATAGAAAAGTTCCCAGGTCCATCTGAACTCAGCCCCGTCACAGTCAATCACAATACAGTGGGGTCAAGCAACCTCTTGTGTCTCGGGACTGAAGAGGAACACTCCCTGGATGACAAGGCTTTGCTTCCACAGTTGCAGTTCCTGTGCTAAGATATATGGACTCCACAGTTTCTGATTGAGACAACAGAATTCTTTCCTTTTTTCCTTGCCTAATTACCCCAGCCATAGAAAACTTCTCCTCCTGTATCCATGCCAAACTAACATGCTTTTATATAGAAAAGGGAGTCTAAACTATGTATCCCACAGTGCCTTGTGCCTAATGAGTGTTGAGCTCACCATCCATTGAAGATGAGCTAACTCTTCTTATGGTTTTGTTGCTATGAAAACATGCCGTGACCTTGGAAGCACATAGAAAGGAAAAAGATTGAATAGGAGCTTGCTGCATTTGCAGAGGTTTAGTCCATGATTACCATGGAGGGAAACATGGCAGCAGGCAGGCAGAGATGGGGCTGGAGAGGAGCTGACATTTCTAGATCTTGATCAGCCAGCTGCAGAGTCACCCTAGGCCTGCTTGAGCATATGAGAAGTCAAATCCCACTTTCCCAGTGACACACTTCCTCCAAGAAGGCCATACCCCCTCCAACAAGGCCACACTACTCAACCTTGGCACTGCCAATGTGTCAAACATTCAAATACATGAACCTGTCTGGGCCATTCTTTTTCAAACCACCCCATTGATCTTGAGTACAATGGAATTCAGGGACATTGAACAATCCTCGGACCCCGGGGAAAGCCAGCCCACAGCTTAAATAGCCTCTGGGTAGCCAACCCAGGCGTGCCACGGGGGCAATGCAGATAGGTCCACATACATGGAAGCAAGCCAGATCCTCGGCCTTACCCAAATGTGGAGTTGTTCGTGACAGAGAGCACTCACCATCGGGAAGGTGGAAGGCGGAAACCAGCTCCATCTTTAAGGCATAGCATTCCGCAGCTCTCTACAGTTCCCCCTTTTTGTTTTAGACGCATCAGGCAAGAGTAGAGGTCTGATCTCTGATATTAGAAATAAATTGGGACTTTGTACAGATGTTCATTTAGGTGTCATCCACCCAAAGAGCATCAGACCAGTCCGATACCTTTTTCTCAGAGGCGGGACCTGGGGCTTGGTTTGATCTTATTTTGGCTAGTAACCTTACCACCATGGAAGAAACCATGAATTTGCCATGCTCTTTACTAACAATTTCATAAAAAGGTAAATGCCATGTGACTTATTGTTATTGTTGCATAGAAGAATTTGGAGGCATTCATAAACTTCCTGCTGTCACTGAACTCTCTGGGTATCACCTGATTTTTACTAAACATGTGACTCTGAGAGACCAAAGAATTTTGGGTATGGGTTTAAAGTTAAAGCACAAGCCTGAAGGAAAGCCAGCCAGGTGCAGACAAGTCCGGCCACCTGGGGAAAGGAACAAGCTTCACTACATTCTTTTCCTCCCCACTAGAGATTCAGTTGCTGGGAAACTGCCTATGCATTCCTTTCTGTAACCCAGATTCTGATGCCTCTAAAGGTTGACTTAAAGAGTTTTCCTTCATCATGAGTTGGCTCCTGTAACAAGAAGCAGGCATGTAGGCTTGATGTCAGAGAGTAATCCTTCTCAGTTGGTGGTGCCATTTGGGAGGAATTCAGAAATGCTGTCCTGCTGAAGTAACATGAGGTGGGCTTTGAGAGTTTATATCCCCACAGCATTTCCAGTTTCCTTCTCTGCTTCATGCCTCAAGAAGAAGATGTGAGTTCTTCAGCTGCCAGATCTGAAACTTGCTGTCACACCACTTTCATAGTGATCCCATATCCCTCTGGAACCATGAGCCAAGGGAAACTATTGTAAAAAGTTGCCTTAGACACTGTGTTTCCTCACAGAAACAGAAAAGGCAATACTGAATACCCACAAAAAATACCTGGGGCCTAGGTCCTCTCCATGCAGAGTTCTTGGTTGATTCATCAGTCTCTGCAGGCCCCCTGGGCCATGATTTTTTGGCTCTGTTGATCTCCTTGTGGATCTCCTGTCACCTCCAGGTCTTTCTCTCTCTGCCTTCTTTCATAAGATTCCCTGCAATCTGCCCAAAATTTGGCAATTAGCGTCAGCATCTGCTTTGATACCCTGCTGACTAGAGTCTTTCAGAGGACCCTATGGAGGGCTCCTGTTCTGTTCCCTGTCTTCTCCTATTTTCTATGTCTATCCTGTTTGCTCTTCTGAATGAAGATCAAGCCTCTTCCCTAGGATCCTTGTTGTTTACCTTCTTTAGATATCTGTGTTTTAGTATTTTTATCCCATATCATATGTCTAATATCCACTTATAAGTAAGTATATACCTTGGTGTCTTTCTGCTTCTAGGTTACCTGATTTAGGATCATCTTTTCTTGTGCCCTCCATATGCCTGAAAATTTTATGATTTTCTCATTTTTAATGGCTGAGTAATATTCCATTGTGGAAATGTACCACAATTTCTTCATCCATTCCTCTGTTGATGGACAACCAAGGTATTTCAAGAAACTTGCTATTATGAATAAAGCTGCAATGAATATAGTTGAATAAAATGTCCTTGTTGTATGGTTGAGCATCTTTCAAATATATACCCAGGAATGGTCTAGCTGGATCTTGAGGTAGCACTATTGCTAATTTTCTGGGAAAATGCCAAAGAGGTTGTACATGTTTACAAAGAGGTTGTACATGTTTACATTCCTGCCAGCTATGTCAGAGAGTTCTCCTTTCTCCACATCCTCTTTAGCATGTGTTCTCACTTGAGTTTTTAAACTTAGTCATTCTGATGGGTGTAAGGTGGAATCTCAGGATTGTTTTGATTTGCATTTCCTTGATGACTAAGAATGTTGAGCATTTCTTTAAGTGCTTCCCTGCCATTTGATAGTCCTCTGTTAGAATTCTCTGAGTAGCTCTGTACCCCATTTTAAAAACTGCTTTGCTGTTGTTTAACTTCTTGAGTTCTTTGTATATTATGGATATTATCCCTCTATCAAATATAGGTTGTGTTTAGCTTGTCATTTTGTTCTGATGACAGTATCCTTTGCTTTACATGAGATTTTCAGTTTCATGAAGTCCCATTTGTTTACTTTTGCTCTAAGAGTCTGTGCTGGTGGTGTTCTGTTCAGGGAGTTGTCTCCTTTGCCAATGAGTTCAAGGCTCTTTCCTAACTTTTCTTTTAAGAGACTTAGTGTGTCTAGTTTTATGTTGAGTTCTTTCATCCAGGTGGCCTATAGTTTTGTGTAGGGTGAAAAGTACAGGTGTATTTGCATTCTTCTACATGTAGACATCCAGCTAGACCAGCACCAATTCTTGAAGATGCTATTTTTTTTCCATTGTAGGGTATTGTTTTCTTTGTCAAAAATCAAGAATCTGTAGGCATGTGAATTTATTTCTGGGTCTTCTACTCGATTCCACAGATCTACCAGTATGTTTCTATGCCACTACCAAGCCTTTTTTATTGCTATTGCTCTATCATACAGCTCAAAAATAGGGATGGAGATAGCTCCAGAAGATCTTTTATAGATTCTATTTCACCAAAGTCTATGAGTCCGTTTTTTTTTTCAGTGTATTTAATCCCCTTGAGAATCCCAAAATTGAGAATTGTAAAACCCTGTTTACTATTGGTTGACCCCTAATACACACCTTTAATATGAGAATGTTCTGTTTATTGTAAACATATGATTATAGAGTGGTTCACCTAGTGGTTCACAGATCTTTATTCTGAGAGTCCTCTGTATCCTGGATCTAAAAATTAAGATTATACAAAATTCAGACAGATTCTCAGAACAAGGTTTGCAACCACATATGGGGAATACAGAAATCAGCACTTGAATTACACAATAACCTTATGCCTACCAAAAACATAGAGAAGAAACCTGTGAGCTTCCTGTAACTCTTTTTTATATTTTCATATATACTGCAGATGATAATTATCATTTTACTCAGTTCATATACTGTTAAACAGCTAGTTTGTTCACCAAGGTTTTAATACTTTTTAAATAGTTCTGGATAGTATTATAGATTGCTTTCTAAACATACACTTAATTTTCAAGATTATACCAATTAAATTGTTTTGAATTCTGCTTTAATGACAGTCTCTTTAAAACACAGTCATGATATTCATGGTCCTTGATCCTAACATTAGAGTTAATTTTTGTTTCTTCCATGGTATAGAATTTTACCTTTTATAATTACATATGACATATATGTAATATATATATATATGCATATATATATTTAGAGAGTGTCTGGTTATTTTGTAATAAGTTTTACTGCATTTTAACTGTCAGGTTTCATTGGTCTTCTATGAGGAAGACAACGGATACAAAGTTTGTAGAAATGTAGAAATCAGAATGCACTCAATATTTACGGTGGCTTATCAAGTTGAATGCTTTAAATTCTTTTTGTAAAGTCCATGACCTCACTCTCCTGGAATAATTGGCTAGGTTTCTAATACCAGACATGTTTTCCATTTTCTTTGTTGAGTTTTAAGTTCCATTGAACAGGTGTTAGCTACCATCAAGATATGAGTGCCGCTATGGAAAACCATAGAGATATCTTGCCATGTTAATTACTGTTGTAGTTTATAGTTACAGCTGTGTAACACTGTTGGTTGCTTGCCGACATTATAAGCCCACATAAAAACATCCAGTGCTATGAAAGCTAGTCTTCATGCAGGAGGCTTTCAGGTTAAACCCAACTTGACTTCTCTGAGGCCTGTTTCTGAAGTCCATGTTGGCTTCAAGAAATGGGGGCTTGCCTTCAAACTCTGGAATAGAACCAAAGGTAACAGCAGCAACCTAAGGGTTTTTCACATGCATAGGACACTGTTCATCTGAAAGAGAATTTTTTCCATGCATGGCACTGGTGCTTTTATTACATAGTAGTCTATGTCCTCTGTGGGGAACATAGGTGGCCCATGTGTCATAACTTTTTACAAACTATATGTATGTTTACATAGACACATACACATGTCTTAGAGATGTCTTATTAACGACATTCTTTCTGCCAGGAAATGCCCTCAACTTTCTCAAGGTCACTATAGCTATGCATTTTTCAGCTTTATTCATCTTTTCAAAAAGGCAACTCTTGTTTTCTCTCTTTAAATTGCATTTTCTTTAAATGCATCATAGCTCTAATCTCTTATTTTTATTTAGTCCCTAGTGTTTCTTAGTAATTACAATGTTATTTTTTATTTTTGTAAGTGCTCTGCATTATTTACTTCAATATAGAAAATTATCTCCTATAGCCCAGGCTTGTCTCATGCTATGTAATTGCAAATAGCCTTGAGTACCGAGACCTGTGTCTGCTTCATAGTGCTGAGAAGACAGTCCTGAAACTTCTTCCAGGCTGGGCCTTACTGGGCAATGAGAAGAAAAAGTAGGCCAGTGAATGAGAGTCCTCCAACCTCTCTGGCCTTTATTGGAGCCTTACAAATGAAGAAGTAACTGTATAAGAAGTGAGATAACTGACCAGTATCGGAGCTTTTGTAGTCACAGCACTCAAAAGGATGGGCAAGAAGAGGGAGGAAGCTTTCATGCTTTGACAGTAGTTGACATTAACAATATGAAGTGAGGTAGTCAATTATAGATGATCAGTAAATGTCCTGATTGGCCATTTGTGTGCTCTAGAGCACAGGTATTCAAGAATCAGAATAAAGAACTAACCTTCTCAAGAGGAAGACATGCCTGCTCTAAATTGTATATCACATGGGGATTTGTTGTTGTTGTAGTTTTGGTTTTTTGTTTGTTTGTTTGTTTGTTTTTGCTTTTCTCCCAGGGATGTCTGATACCTACCAGGTGAAATGTAGCTGCAGTTTCAGTGACCCCACTGTAAAGGCACACGATAACAATGTCATTTGCTTTCTTAAAATCTTTCTTTAATTGTCAGCATTTTTGGCAGCCTTCCTCCTGTGGACAGATGGTTCACTCCACTGAAAGATGAGTAATGGGTTGTTCAAACTATCCACCTCGATTTCAGGTGGAGGAGAAGGGGAAGTGATTCCTGAGTGCTGGAAGACAGAAGGGTAGGCTATTAGACAACAGGCACAAATCTACTGACAAAGAAATTTCTGCAGATCTGGAAAAGGTGTGGCCCTGATTCTCCCCATATGGACCCAAATTTCAAGTCATGGACCGAAGGTGTCTGCCAGGAGCATAGGCTTCTCCCGAGTCAGCTTCTTCCCTAAGCCAGGTCCTCATTGCTTTTGTAATTAGCCAACATGCATTCATTCCTCCTGGGCGATGAAACATTATGCTTTGTCTCTTCAGTACACTGTGACCCTATGGGAGGGGCTCATGTCGCTCAAGCCTCACTGGCCAATCAGGACTTCCAGGCGAGGCCTGTAATCAGAGGAAGAGGAGGGTTTTTCCTGGCGGTTTGTTGCAGGTTCGCTTTGGAAGCTGAGCTTTGAGGAGTGTTTGGCATCCAGTGGTCTGAGCTCAGCTACTGGGTCCTGTGAGGGGATTTCAGGCGACTTCCAAAGCAGCGACATGGTGAGTGTGTGGCCGCCGCCGCCAACGTGGTGGTGGAGTAGGAGGCTGAAGAGCTGGAGCTGGTGTGGATTGTCTTTCCTGGGCTGGATGGAAACCGGCATCAGTTGCTTGTGAGGTCCTTTGTCCTGGCCTTAGGAATGCTGAGCTATCTGAGTCCCACGTGTTAGAAGTGGGATGGACTGTGAGCAGACTGCATGTGGGGACCTGGGCACTGTTAAGAATGAAATCCTGGGACAAATGGCTGAGTTGCCTATTTAACAATTCAGAGCAGAATTAGCTACCAGGTTTGCCCAGTATCGTTGAGTTCCTACCTGTTTACAGGCTATGGCTGGCATACACTGCCCTCTAGCCCAGGGCTCGGGCCCTTAACCCAGCTGCCCTTCTTTCTGTTATCTACCCAACTTGGTTACCTGCTCTATTTCATCTATTATTTACTGTCATAGTCTCATGGTTGGGCGTGCCCCTCTCCTCTCCTCCCTCTCCTCACATGGCTCACAGGTGCCTTTCTATGTATAATAAACTTTCTCCCCACCATACCAAGGAAGAGTCATGTCACTTAATTTTTATTTTTTCATTCACCTCCCATTTGCCACTCCTTTCTTTCAAATTCATAGCTCTTTAGGCTTCAGTTGTTGTTACTGTTTGCATTTGACTGAGGGGTGATGCAGGAATTATCAGCTGTGAGGTAGAGATGGTTGCATTGGACAGTGAGAGGGTAATGAAATGTATACATGCAGCACCCTGTGACTTGTAAAATAAACATGTACCCTGGGAGAGTGGAAACATTTATTAAACTACTAATTTACTAGGCTGAGGCTCTGTGTGCCCTAGGGCAGAGCTGAAATGGTTTGTGCTGTCTGAGTCCCCTTAACTCTAATCCTCCAGTAGAGGATCTGCCAGAGCCCTGAGGCCCAAATGCTTGGTTTAAGCAAATGATGATGGACTCTGGGGAAGCTACACAACCAGGAAGGAGGACCAGTACAAAGTACATTGCAGAGTCTTTCCTAGATTCTTCTCTGGTGCTTCTAAAGTGATCAATATCCAGGACCACAAGCTATGCCATGGAGACCATGGGGTTCATTGATGCCAGTCCCAGGAAAGCTGGTCTGCTGAGCTAGAGAGTCCCATGTGTTAGAAGTGGGATGGACTGTGAGCCAGTATGTATGTGGTGACCTGGGCAGAGGCCCTTGCCCTGTCAGCCTTTTTGAGTGTGGATTCCCTGGAGAGGAGGAGACTCTACAGCTCTGTCCTGTGAAGGGGACTTTCCTTCTCCTCTTATAGTTGTCCTTGCGGTTTAGCACTGTCTTCTGTGTCTTTCCAGGTCTATGTTATGTCACTCAGGAAGACCTTTTCTTGTTACATCCATTTGCATGCAGATTTCATGCTTTCCTTGTTTTTAATGGCTGGGTAGTGTTCTATTGTGTAAATGTTATCAGGTTCATTACCCATTCTTCGGTTGAGAGGCATATAGGTTGTTTCCAGTTTCTGGTTACTAGAAATAAAGCTGCTATGAACATGGTTGTGGAAATGTCCTTGTTGGATGATGGAGCATCTTTAATGTGTATTCCCTGGTATAGCTGGGTCTTTACATATGTCTTTTCCCAGTTTCTGAGAAAATGCCAGAATGATTTCCAAAGTGGTTGTACAAGTTTGCTCACCTACCAGCAATGGAGGAGTGTTCACCTTTCTGTACATCCTTGCCAGCATGTGTTGTCACTTCAGGTTTTGATCTTAATTATTCTGAAAGGTGTAAGATGGAGTCTCAAAGTTAATTTTGATTTGCATTTCCCTGATGAGTAAGGATGTTGAGCATTTCTTTAAGTGCTTATGCACCATTCAAGATTTCTCTGCTGAGAGTTTTCTATCCCTGTGTCCCATTATTAATAGGATCATTTGGTTTGTTGGTGTTTAATTTCTTGAGATCTTTAATATAATTCTGGAAATTAGCCCTTTGTCAGACGGAAGATTGGTGAAGACCTTTTCTCAATCTGTAGTTGGCCATCTACTGGAAATAATAGTGCCCATTGCTTTACAAAAGCTTTTGAGATTCAAGATGTTCCATTGATTACTTGTAAATCTTAGAGTCTGCACTACAGGTGTTCTGTTAGGAAGTTGTTTCTTGGACCAGTAAGTTCAAGGGTGTTACCCATTTTCTCCTCTGGCAGATTTTGGGAATCTAGCTTTATGTTTAAGTTGTTGATCCACTTGGACCTGACTTTTGTGCAGGGTGAGGAGTATGGATCTCTTTGCATTTTTCTATATGTGGTCATGTATTAGGAGCAGCACTATTTGTTGAAGACGCTGTCTTATTCCATTGTATGGTTTTGGCTCCTTTGTCCAAAAGCAATTGTGCATAGGTGTGTGGGTTTATTTCTGGGTCTTTGATTTGTTTCCATTGATCACCCAGCCTACTTCTATGCCAGTACTATGCTGTTTTTATTACTATTACTCTTAGTATATCTTGAAGTCAGGTATGGAGATACCTCCAGTAGTTCATCTCCAGACTTTGGAACAGTCTTACATCTGATGAAATATGTCCAGGAGAACCCAAATGGGTTCTGGCTTTCAGATGTAGCCTCACAGTAGTGGGTATTTCAATGTAAGGGCACAGACACAGGTGACCTGAAGGTTGAGGCATGGGATTTTTTTTGGTATCAAAAGTATTGCTTTGGAATGAAATGAGCAGGAATGCCACAATTTAAGCAATGGAAAGAACACAAAATGTGACATGAGGTTTTTTTTTTTTCAACTAGGAATTATATTTGATATTACTGAGAGCAAAACTGTAAGCTTTACTTTTTCAAATACCTACTTTATTCTTGGTTCGTAAATACCTCTACCTCCCTTTCACTCACCACCCCTTGTTAGGAGAGAAAACAGTTAGTACAGACAAGGAATGCAGATTTCCAGCTACTTAATGCTGATTAGGGTTCATTGGGTTCTTTAGTACAATAACTGTCTTACTTGTGTGGATTCCAGAACCCCACTGAAACAGCAAACAACAAATGGCACTGTTTGTTTAAATCTCATTAATTTGGGTTTTTTGGAACAGCAGCCAGTGCTCCTAAACTAAGCCATCTCTTCAGCCCTTTATTTGGATTCTTAAACCTATACCCCCCTTACAACCCTTATTCCTTCCAAAACCCCCAATTGGTAAAGGAGAGAGAATGCTAGAGGGGAAAGAAACAGAGGTCTCTTTAACTACTTCCTGTGGATTAGGGTGGTCAGGATCTTTGGGGCAATACCTCTTAGTCACCAGGATATCCAGCAGCCCACAAACCAGCAATGGCAAAAAGAGTAGCAGTGTGGGTTAACAGCATCAGGAAGAGCAGCAGCTTCTTTCTTCTTCAAAGACCCAGTGTCCTCTCATGGCTCTGCATGTGTACCCTCTGCAGAAGACGCAGAACTAAACTATGTGCAGGTGGCACAACCACAGCCCTGCTAGAGCACGAGACAATCATAAGTAACAGCTGTGGACAAACTAAAGCAGCTTCTTGCTCCACACCTGGGGATAATGGAAAAAAAATTCACATAATATGAGTGGGATTTTAAAGAAACAAAAATATTTAATACAATTGCTGATGCTATTAATTTGGATATTTCCTTTCTGTCTTTTATTTAGTTTAGGTAAGGGTTTATCTTGTTTGTTTTTCGCAAAGAACCAACCCTTTGTTTCATTGTTTCTTCATCTTCTCCTTCTACCTCATTGATTATAGGTGCAAGTGCTCTTTTCTTGTGTGGGGATTTTGTTCTTAGTTTTCTGTTAGTTATCTCAAATTTCAGAAAGTGTGTTGGCGGAGTGTTACTTTTTTAATGATCTGCTTGGCTAGTGTATTCACGGTGTTAGGCTTGCTGCGATGGTATGGAGTGGATGGTGCCATATGTGTTCTGTTGGAACACTCGGGAAGATCCTGAGAATTGAGAGTGATGTAACAAAGGTAGTGTAGAAGATCCCTGGTACACTGCCTTGGTCTCTATGCAAGCATGGCCTATGGTTTACCTGAAGACTTGGGAGTGGGATCCCGGAAGCAGAACAGAGAGTGAGAGTGTGTAATCCACGGGAGACTTGGACACAGGAAAGGGGAGCTGCCACTGCTGTGCTTTTGGAGTGCTAGGGGCATTGAGAATTGAATCTTCATTAACAGATAGTGGAAATGGTCCACAGAATCAAGTAGGAGAAGATCATTGAACATTTATTTCTTCTTTGTGTGCTTCTTTGGAGGAAGGTATAAAAGGTTTTCTAGGAGGAAATTGTCTAGATTCCTTACTGGAGATTAGATTTGAGTGTCTATGATCTCAAACCATTTCCTTTTGTTTCTGTCTACTGTCTTATGATTGAAACTGATCATTCTGTTTCCTTCAGTGCTCACATGGTCTTCATTGTTATCTAGTCTTACTCTAAATCACAAGAAAGAGTCAAAGAAATTGCTATTCATTGCTAACCTATTTTGGTATCCTGAGGTTTTTACATTTTTAATTTTATTGTTTTTGAAGACCAAGTTTTTTGTGTTGATTTGGCTGTCCTAGATGTAGGAATGCAATCTATCCCAGCCTCAAACTTAGAAGTCCACCTCATATTGGCTCCAGAGGGCTAGGATTCAATGTGGCCCAATATGCCTGGCAGTTTTTCTTTTGATATGTTGGCTGATGTGGTATGTAGCTTTTTGTACATGTCAAGCATATGCTACCATCCTGATTGATCTTCATCTATATCCACTCTTGAATTCTTTTTTTTTTATTTTTTTTGTATTTATTTAGTATTTTATTAATATTTTTTTATTTTTATATAATTTTATACATTCACTTGTATCCCAGCTGCATCCCACTCCCTCTTTCCCTCCCAATCCTCCCCTCCCTCCCTCATCTTCTCCCTTCCCCCTTCTGAGTCCACTGAATTCTTATATTTGGCAGAGTATATTCTGTTTCTCAGGATGTCTTGTGTTCATAACATTAATACTGATTGAGATTTGTGAGTCATTGGATTGCAGGTGTGTCTCGTTCTTCCTGTCTCATGTATTTGTTTTGTTTTAACTGAGTGAATGTGAGTAGTATTTTGTCTGTATGTCTTACTAGGCACCTCATATGTACGTGATCCTAACAATAGTCAGCAGCTGACCTCAGAACTTCAGAATTTGGAATAATGGGTAGTTGTGAGCCTCCATATGAGCACTGGCAATTGATCCCAGTTATTGGTAAGACAAACAAGAGCTTTTCATTGCTGATCCACCTCAACTGCCTTATGTTGCTCATTTATGACCAACTATTCCAGGACTAATGTTTTCATCCGTCCATTTGTACCTGTTTGAACAAGCATTCCCTTTTAGTAAGCTCTCATTAATATTACAGTTTAATCTGGGACACTTCAGGTTTATGGAAGATAGATACAGAAATATATTGAATATATAATTCTTTGTAGGAACTTCAGATATATCACAGAATTTGCAGTATTTTTTTTTTTATTTGTATGATTTTTGTGGTGGATTCAGGTATTAAATGTACCTCTGGATGTCATGAAACTTGTTTCAGAGACTAGGCTGGCCTTTGACTCAATGAGATACACATACCTCTGCCTCTTGAATGCTGGAATTAAAGTTATGAACCAGTACTTCCTGTTTGCCCCTGTTTTTAGGTAATAATTTTGCATGCAATGTCTGTGATCTGTGTTCCGTACTTTTCATCTATTTGCATGTCTTGCTTTCTTTACGTCTGTTAATTTTCATTTCTCTTGAAAGGCTGAATTCTATTCAAAGGTTGCCGAAATGAGGTGAACCTCCTCATTTAGTTTCCTTCTGAAATGACTTGGTGAGTACATCAAAACTTCTGTATCAGTAGATGTCAGGGAAGCACCAGAATTATATGAATATATTGTCAATGAAGTATACATTTAAAATGTTGTCACCATTGTGCTTTCTGTTCTACTCATGTATGGGATCATTTAGAATTCAATTACCTATGCTGATGTGGATGTGAACTTCACTCGGGAAGAGTGGGCCTTGCTGGATCCTTCCCAGAAGAGTCTCTACAAAGATGTGATGCTGGAGACCTTCAAGCACCTTACAGCTATAGGTAAGACAGTGAATTTTCTTTCTCTATTCAGGTAAAGGGGACAACTGTTGTTACTGTTGACTTTTCTTATTGATGTTCTTGTATAAGTTCACTTGGAATGAGGAAGAAAAAATCAGGTATGTTTCTAGGGTTCACTGAATATAGAAACTTAAATTTTGCCTAATTTTTAATCCTCTCTCAGTCACTTTCTGGTCCATATTTCAGGCTACAATTGGGAAGAGCATAATACTGAAGAACATTATGGACTATCTACTAGATATGGAAGGTAATTACTCATGGAAGCTTCTCTAAATATGCCTATGAAGAAATTTTTAAAGATGATTTGTTTATTCATTATTTATACATTATTCAACCTGCACAACAGAAGAGGGCACAGGATCTCATTATAGATGGTTATGAGCCACCTGTGTTTGCTGGGAATTGAACTCAGGACCTCTGTAGGAACAGCCAGTGCTCTTAATGTCTGAGCCAGCTTGCCATCTCAGAGGCGAAAACATTTTAATGTGTCCCAGAAATTTTAAAGAAAACCAACAGTGGAAAATCAAACACCACTTTAAGAGTAGTAAGGAACATTAAATTCTCCCAAACCCATGTTCCGCACTGTTAGGTATATTATATTATTTATGTTTGCCAGGCATTTCAATGCAAAAGAAGACAGTGAAACCCTTGCTAAATAGATATTACTGTACAAACGACATTTGCTCAATCTAGAAATTATGATCTCTGAAAATGACTGCCCCTCTGTCTGCCACCCTAGGCCTGGGCAGGGCAGCTTCTTGGTTCCATACACTCTTTCTTTGGCCTAGAAGATTTTCTGTCCTTGAGAATTCCTGCTCAATCTGGCTTTTGTCCTGACCTCTAAATTGCTTTGTTTAGTCTCAAACTAACTCCATCAGTCTTTTCTAATCTTCAGCTCTTTTTTATTCTCTGCTTCATTTGATCTTCACCTTAGTTTTCTCTCTCCAACCTGCCTATTACTGCACAGTAAAACTCCCTTCTCTCTCCTGGTAGCGCCAGCCACTTTTGGGTGATTCATTTCCTCTCTCTTCTCATGAGAGATACATGTATCTTATGCAGTCAATTATTTTTCTGAATTTGTCACCTTTCCTGAAACTGAATGAGACAGCATTTTCAAATATGGGTGCTTCCTTCTACCAGCTATTTTTACACCCATAGTTGGGGATTAAAAGCATGTACCACCATGCCTGAATCCAAGCTTTTCTTTACTGGACATTGCTCTATACCAGGCTGGCATTGAAGTCAGATCTGCTTTCCTCTGTCTCCTGGATTAAAGGCGTGTTTGTATTCTAGCCAGATCACATTGACATAGAAGGTATTTGAATGGGGTCTTTTGACAGAGCAGCCATGTTCTAAATTAAAATTCCTCTGTAAATGATAAATCATTAATCATATCCATGTTGAGATACTCTGTAGAAATCCCTATCTGTTGATCCTCTCTCACCACTCATATTGTAAACAGCATACTCATAAAATAGGTGATAATTTTGTGTACAAAACCTACTGATGAGCAAATATTCCATAACAAAGGTTATGTTACTCAAATACCTGAAGCAAAGTTGTGAAGTTTAATCAGATGGAAATTATGAGGGTCAAGAATACTGTTGTGGAGGAACCATAATAACCATGTCTTTGAAGAACAAAAAGCAAAATTGTGTGTATGTGGAAATGTTTCATTTGTTGTTCTTCCGTTTTTATTTATATTTTAATATTAATTACTGTTTATTCACATTGTATCCCGGGTGTACCCCATTACCTCCAAATTCTCCCTCCCTTCTTCATATCCTCTCAATCCCCTCCTCAAGTTCACTGATATATGAGTCCCTCCTCCTCTTCAGTCTGACCCTAGCTTCCCAGGTTTCATCAGGACAGGCTACAGAGTCATCCTTTGTGGCCTGCCAAGGCTGTTGCGCCTGCAGCAAGGGTTAGTCAAAGAGCTAGTGACTGAGTTCATATCAGAGACAGTTCCTGTTCTTATTACTAGCGAATTTCACTTGGACACTGAGCTGCCATGGGCTATATCTGAGCAGGGGTTCTAAGTTATATTTGTGAATTGTCCTTGGTTGGGGTATTGGTCTTAGAAAAGAACCCTGTGCCCAAGTATATTGATTCAATTGTTCTCCTTGTGGAGCTCCTGTCCTCCCCTTGCTATCTTCCCTTCATTCATAAAATTCCCTCCACCCTGCAGAGAATTGTTAAAGAGTATTTATTGTCTCCTCAATAGAAGTGATGATCTTGTAGATCTCCATCATTACCTCTGTGTAGAGATGCTTTTGGGAAGGATCCAGCAATGCCCACTTTTCCTGGTTGGGTTTTTCCAGATGCACATTATCATACACTATTGCATTCTAAACTATCCTGTACATGTGTACAGTAGAAAGCATGATAACAGTATAAATTTATATTTGTTCATGTGTTCATTCATCCATTCATGATTAATAACGAATGAATTATGAACTCCTATCACCTTCGGAAAGTCTGCTCAAAAGAGAGGACTGTTAAAAATTAAACTAATATACTTAATTAGATTTCCAAGCTCAATGAAAATATAGCCAAAGAAATCACATTACAGAAAATCCCTATGATTACTAGCCCTGTGGAAATTGTTGTGTTTATTTTGGTTCCCTTTATGAATGCAGTGTGATTACAACTATAGGAAAATTTATGAATGCAGTCCCTGTGTTAAAGCTGGCTCCTTCTAGTTCTTTTTAAATATGAAAAACCACTCATAGAAACGTGGTGCTGTCAGTGAGCCATGTAATGAAGTTTCTTACCATCAAAGGTATCTTGTAAGGTAGAGAAACCCACAATCAAGGGGGAAACTATGAATGTAAAGAAAGCGATAAGAGGTTAAGATGTAATTTCAGTTTATGATTAAACCAAATTGCAAACATAGTTTGTACTGACATAAAGATTCATCAGTGGCTGGAGAGATGGCTCAGAGGTTAAGAGCACTGGCTGTTATTCCAAAGGTCCTGAATTCATTTTCCAGCCAACCACATGGTGGCTTGTAACCCTCTATCTGGTGTCCTCATCTAGCATGCAGTCAGAACACAGTATAAATACTAAGTAAATAAATCTTTAAAAAAAGATTCATGAGGGTAACGAATATGGTAAAGCTTACACATATCTGAATTATCTTTGCAGAAAGAAAAGAATACATATTTATGACAAACCCTATGAATGTAAACAGTGTGGGAAAGCCTTTTCCCAACCTAGTAGTCTCCAACTGCATAAAAGAACACATACTGGAGAGAAACCCTACAAATGTAATCAGTGTGGAAAAGCCTTTTCACGAAACGGACATCTCCAAGTACATAAAAGAACACATACTGGAGAGAAACCTTACAAATGCAATCAGTGTGGGAAAGCCTTTTCACACCCCAGTACTCTCCATGTGCATAAAAGAACACATACTGGAGAGAAACCCTATGAATGTAATCAATGTGGCAAAGCCTTTTCACGACATGGACATCTCCAAGTACATAAAAGAACACATACTGGAGAGAAACCCTACAAATGTAATCAATGTGGTAAAGCATTTGCATATTGTAGAAGTCTCCAAAGTCATAAAAGAACACATACTGGAGAGAAATCCTACGAATGTAATCAGTGTGGTAAAGCCTTTTCAGAAATCGGTAATCTCAAACTACATAAAAGAACACATACTGGAGAGAAACCCTACGAATGTAATCAGTGTGGTAAAGCCTTTTCACGACACGGACATCTCCAAGTACATAAAAGAACACATACTGGAGAGAAACCCTACGAATGTAATCAGTGTGGTAAAGCCTTTTCAAAAAAAGGAAATCTCCAAGTGCATAAAAGAATACATACTAGAGTGAAACCCTACAAAAGTAATCAGTGTGGGAAAAACTTTTCACAACACGGACAACTCCAAAGGCATAAAAGAATACATCCTTGAGAGAAACCCCATGAATGTAATCTATGTGGTAAAGCCTTGGCACATTGGTGCAACCTTTACAGACATGAAAGAATTCATACTGGAGCCAAACCCTACGAATGTAATCAGTGTGAGAAAGCCTTTTCACAACACAGAAATCTCAAAAAGCATAAAAGAACACCTACTGAGGAGAAAACGTATGAATGTAATCAATGAGGGAAAGCCTTTCCATTTTGGTGCTACCTCCAGAGGCATGAAAGGATTCATACTGAAGAGAAACATTTTCTTTTTTTTTTTCTTTTTTTTTATTTTATTTTTTTTTATCAGTTACATTTTATTAACTCTGTATCCCAGCCGTGTCCCGATCCCTCATTCCCTCCCAGTCCCTCCCTCCCTCCCTCCCTCATCTCCACCGTGCCCCTTTCCAAGTCCACTGATGGGGGGGACCTCCTCCCCATTCATCTGATCCTGTTTTATCAGGTATCTTCAGGACTGGCTGCAAAGCCCTCCTCTGTGGCCTAACAGGACTGCTCCTCCCTTCGGGGGTGGGGAGACCAAAGAGCCAGTCATCGAGTTCCTGTTAGAAATAGTCCCTGTTCCCCTCACTTTGGGAAACCAATTGGTTACTGAGCTACCACAGGCTACATCTGAGTGGAGGTTCTAGGTTATATCCATACATGGTCCTTGGTTGAATGTCAGTCTCAGAAAAGACCCTGTGCCCAGATATATTTGGTCCTTGTGGAGCTCCTATCCTTTCCCCATCAGACTAACTCCCCTTCTTTCTTATGATTCCCTGTACTCTGCCAAAGGTTTGGTCATGAGTCTTTGCTTTGAAAACACTGCTAGTTAGAGTCTTTCAGATGTACTCAGTAGACTCCTGTCATACATTCAATGCACATCCCATCTGTCTTTCTAAACGAGGATTGATCATCTTAACCCATGTCCGCTCAATTGATTATCTTTTTTAGGTGTATAGATTTCATTGTTTATCATATCTTATAGGTCTATATAAGTGAGTATATCCCATGTTTGTCTTTCTCCTTCTGGGATATTTCACTCAGCATGATCTTTTCTAGATCCCACCATTTGCCTGCAAATTTCATGATTTCCTCCTTTTTGATTGCTGAGTAGTATTCCATTGTATAAAAATACCACAATTTCTGTACCCATTCTACCGTTGATGGACATCTGGGTTGTTTCCAGGTTCTGGCTATTACAAATAGAGCTGCTATAAACATGGTTGAGCAAGTGTCCTTTTTGTGGACTTGAACAAACTTTGGGTATATACCTAGCAGTGGTATAGCTGGGTCTGGAGGAAGCACTATTCCTAGTTGTCTTAGAAAGCGCCAGATTGCTTTCCAGAGTGGTTGTACCAGTTTACATTCCAACCAGCAGTGGAGGAGGGTTCCCCTTTCTCCACAACCTTTCCAGCATGTGTTATCGCTTGAGTTTTTCATCTTGGCCATTCTGATGGGTGTAAGGTGATATCTCAGGGTCGTTTTGATTTGCATTTCCCTGATGGCTATGAGGATGAGCATTTCTTTAAGTGTTTTTCTGCCATTCGATATTCCTCTGTCGAGAATTCTCTGTTTAGCTCTGTTCCCCATTTTTTAATTGGATTACTTGGATTGCTGCTTTTCAGCTTCTTTAGTTCTTTGTATATACTGGATATTAGTCCTCTGTCAGATAAAGGGTTAGTGAAGATTCTTTCCCAATCTGTAGGCAGTCGTTTTGTTTTGATGACGGTATCCTTTGCTTTACAGAAACTTTTCAGTTTCATGAGGTCCCATTTATTGATTGTTGCTCTTAGAGCCTGTGCTGTTGGTGTTCTGTTCAGGAAGTTGTCTCCTGTGCCAATGAGTTCTAGGCTGTTCCCCACTTTTTTTTCCAATTGATTTAGGGTATCTGGTTTTATGTTGAGGTCCTTGATCCACTTTGACTTTAGTTTTGTGCAGGGTGATAAATATGGATCTATTTTCATTTTTCTGCATGTAGAGATCCAGTTGGTCCAGCACCATTTGTTGAAGATGCTGTCTTTTTTCCATTGAATGGAATTGGCTTCTTTGTCAAATATCGAGTATTCATAGGTGTGTGGATTTATTTCTGGGTCTTCTATGTGGTACCATTGATCCTCCTTTCTGTTTCTATGCCAATACCATGCAGTTTTTATTACTGTTGCCCTGTAGTACAGCTTGAGATGAGGAATGGAGATACCTCCAGTTGATCTGTTGTTGTACAGGATTGTTTTGGAGATTCTGGGTTTTTTGTTTCTCCATATGAAGCTGAGAATCTTTTTTTCAAGGTCTGTAAAGAATTGAGTTGGTATTTTGATGGGAATTGCATTGAATCTGTAGATTGCTTTTGGCAGTATGGCCATTTTCACAATCAGACCAATCTCTTTTATGAACAATGATGCAGAAATACTCAATAAATACTCACAAACTAAATCCAAGAACATATCAAAGATATCATCCACCATGACCAAGTAGGCTTCATCCCAGGCATGCAGGGGTGGTTAAGTATATGGAATCCATCAATGTAATCCACCATATAAACAAATAAAACAAACAAACAAACATAGGATCATTTGCTTAGATGCTGAAAAAGCATTTGACAATATGCAACAGTTATTCTTGTTTAAAGTCTTGGAGAGACTGGGAACAAAGTCACATATCTAAAAATAGTAAAGACAATGTAAAGAAACTTCATAGCTAACATCAAACTAAATGAAAAGAAAGTTAAATCAATACCATGGAACTTGGGGACAAGACAAGGCTACACACTCTCTACCAATCTCTTCAATACAGTACTCAAAGTTTTATCTAGGGCAATAAGACAACTAAAGGAGATCAAGGGGACACAACTTGATAAGGAAGTAGTCAAATATCACTATTCACAGAAGATATGACATTATACAAAAATGACCCCAAAAATTCTACTGTAGCGAACTCCTACAGTTGAAAAACACTTCAGCAAAATGGCTGGATATAAAGTTAACTTAAAAAAAATCAGTAGCACTCCTGTATGCAAAAGACAAATAGACTGAGAAAGAATTAGGAAAATAACACCCTTCACAATAGCCAGGAAAAATATATATATATCTTGATGTTATCCTCAACAAGCCAGTGAAAAACCTATATGAAAAGAAAAAAAAAATTCAAGTCTCTGAAGAAATAAATTGAAAAAGATACCAGAAGATAGAAATATCTCTCATGCTCATGGATCAGTAGGATCAACATAGGAAAAATTGCCATCGTATCCAAAAACAATCTACAGTTTCAATGATATTCCCATCAAAATATCAACACAATTCCTTAAGGAACTTGAAAAAAACAATTCTCAGCTTCATATGGAAAAATAAAAAAAGCCAGAATAACTAAAACAATCCTGTACAATAGCAGATCTTCAGTAGGTATCACCATTCTTCATCTCAAGCTCTATTATAAATAAATAGTAATAAAAACTGCATGGTACTGTAATAAAAAGTATCAGTGGATCAATGGAATTGAAGTGAAGACCCATAAATAAACCCACACACCTATGGCCACTTGATTTTTGACAAAGAAGCCAAAACCATGCAATGGAAAAAGGACAGCATCTTCAACAAATGGTGCTGGTCTAACCTGAAGTTTACATGTGGAAAAATGAAAATAGATCCATATTTATCACCCTGCACTAAACTGCAGTTCAAGTTGTTCAAAGACCTCAATATAAAACCAGATACACTAAATCTGCTGGAAAAAAAAGTGGGAAAGATCCTCGATCTCATTGGCATAGAAGGTAACTTCCTCAACAGAACACCAAGAACAATTGATCTAAGATCAAGAATTAATAAATAGGATCTCATGAAACAAAAAGCTTCTATGAAGCAAAGAACTCTGTAAATAGAACAAAATGACAGCCTACAGCCTGACAAAAGATCTTCACCAACCCTTCATACAACAGAGAGGGCTAATAAACAAGATATATAAAGAGTTCAAGAAATTAAACTCCAGCAATCCAAATAATCCACTTTAAAACTGGGGTACAGAACTAAACAGAGAATTCTCCACAGAGGAATATCAAATGGTGGACATTAAATGCTCAATATCTGTAGTCATAATGGAAATGCAAACGGCATTCCATCTTAAACCCATCATGGCTAAGATCAAAACCTGAAGTGACAGCAAGCTAGTGAGAATGTGGAGAAAGAGGAATACTCCTCCATTGCTGGTGGGAGTGCAAATTTATACAACCACTTTAGAAATCAATCTTAGGCTTTCGCAGACAATTGGAAATAGTGTTACTTCAAGACCCAGCTCTACCATTCCTGGGCATATATCAAAAAGATGCTCCACCATTCAACAAAGATATTTGATCAACTATGTTCATAGCATCTATATTCATAATAGTCAGAATAGGGAAACAAACTACATGTCTTTCAAACAAACCATTGTTTTACAGAAATTGTGGTACATTTACACAATGGAATGCTACTTGGGTATTGAAAAACAAAAAGGAAACCATGAAATTTTCAGGCAAGTGGATGGAACTAGGAATTATCATCCTAAGTGAGTTATTCCAAAACCAGAAAGACATGCATGATATATACTCATTTGTAAGTGGATAATAGCCATAATACAGGATAAACAGACCACAAGCCACAGGCCTAAAGGAGCTAAATAAAAAGAGGACCCTATGGAGGATGGTCAATTCTTATTCAAAAGGGCAAATAGAATTGACATCAGAAGTGACTGAGGAGAGGGAAGAGGATGAGAGCCTAACATACATATTCTCTGAAAGACTCTACCCAGCAGGGGATCGAAGCAGATGTTAAGACTCACAGCCAAACTTTGGGCAGAGCACAGGGAGTCATAGGAAAGAGTGGGAGGATAAAAAGACCCAAAGCTGACAGGAGGTCCTTAAGAAGACCAACAAGTCCAATGAATCTGGGCCCAGGGGACCTGCAGAGACTGATGCACCAACCAAAGACAATTCATGAAGAGGACCCAGACTCCTGCTCAGATGTAGCTGATAGGCAGCTCAGTCTCCATGTGGGATCCATAGTAAGAGGATCCCACGTCTCTCACATGGACTCTGTTACCTGCTCTTTAATCACTTCCCCGTGGTGGAGCGGGCATTGCATGTCACAAAGGAAGAGGATACAGGCAGTCCTAGTGAGAATTGATAGGAGGGCTCCTACCATCTGAGAAGTAGAAAATTAGATAAGGGGGAAAGAGGAAAGGAGGGTAAGGCCAGCAAGAGACAAGGGAGGGGTTTCAACTGGGATGTTAAGCAGATAAATTATTTTTAAATGCTATTTATTTATTTATTACAATTTATTCACTTTGTATCCCTACTGTAACTCCCAGTCCCATCCACCCTCCTTCTTCCCTCCCATGCCCTTTTTCTAGTCTCCTGATAGGGGAGGAACTCTTCCCCTTCTGTCTGATCCTAGCTTATCATGTCTCATCAAGGATGGCTGCATCATTTTCCTCTTTGGCCTCACAAGGCTGCACCCTCCAGGAGGAGGTGATCAAAGAGCCAAGTTCATGTCAGAGAATAAATTATTAAGAAACAAATTTAAATTAAAAATGAATTAAATGTGAATAAATAAATAAATAAAGTTAAAAAGAACCAAACAGAACAAGTAGGAAGGTTGTCATACACCTGACCCTACATTCCAGGCTCAGCGGCCAATGATGATGATGTTCATGCCAGGCATGTTGGACTAAATTTAAGCCAAATACTCAACTGCAGTTAGACTTGTAAGTTCAAAACCTGACTGGTCTACATACCAACTTTCAGGACAGCCACAGCTACATAGAAACTTTTTCTTCAATGTCAAAACAGAAACATTATCTTCTCTGGGAGCTATTTTGATTCAATCAAATATGTTCTGACCAAATTCACTGTAGAATTATTGTCATCCCATAATGAAAATGTAGTCTAATTTCAATGATCCTAAAATTCTGCAATAGCTCATACACTGTCCAAATGTCCAAAGTCTCTACTGACACAGAAGAAAAATCTCTTGGGTGCCACATCTTGTAACATCAGAAACAAGTTACATCATTCCAACATAGATGCACAGAATACCCATTTTCATTCCAGTATATAGTGATGGGAGACTGGACCAAGGAAAAAAGATCAGCAAGGAAAACAACAAATCCTGTTGCTGATTCAAAAGGCTTAGATGGTCCTATCCCTGCAATGTATCATACATCTCTGTTTGGTTACTTCCACTTCCTAAAGGCAGCACTATATTAGATGTGTCTCATAACTTAGGTATCTGAACATCTTGTAGTGTCAAGGTACAACTTGACCCTGCTTCATGCAATGAACCTTTACAGCATCTTCGCTGGGGATCTGATTCTGCCAAACACAGATGGCTGGCACAGTGCTGAACAGAAACCACAAAGAAAGCATCCATTACCTTAAATTTTGAATCTTTCTTGTTTCCAGAACCAGCACAACATGGGTGAGCCTGTCAAGTTGGATTCTAAATTGGGATGGACGTTGTCACACTTTGACCACATTTGGAGCAGCTTTTATATGAAGTTCTTTCCTGGCACTAGGAATCACGTTGCCTACTCCTTCCATTAACAGAAGAATTAGCAAGAGGGAGTATTAATCTATGGAAACCATCTTAGGCTTCAGATCCAAAGCTAGGACCTTCTCTTTGATGGCAATAATCTCCTTGAAAATTCCTGTCTCTGTTTCACCACGTTTCTGCCATCTAAAACTACCTAGTGTTTTTCTCTACAAACCAAAGACCTTACATTTATTTCTGCTCCACTTGGCTCATTCTTTTACTCTGGCCCTGAACATCTCACTAATAATATCCATTCAACAGATTCAACATTCCATGTAAGAAATCCAGCCCATTATTTTTTAATTCTACTTTACTCAATTTCTCAAGGCATGGGCAGAATAAGCATGATTTGCAGCTAAAATATCACACAAATGACCTCTAGCTTAATTTTCCATGGAGTCTATTTTTCACTGAAATCCTATGACCTGGACTTACTTTGTCTGCATTACTGTCAACACTCTGATCAACTAAGTCCTACCAGAATAGCCGATGAAGCTCTGTATACAGCTTTCTAAAGTTTTTCCCATCTTAAATCCTGATGTTTTCCATATTCCTTAAAAAGTGAATATTCCAAGGTTGTGTCCAGCAGTGAAATCACTCTTTGTATATATATATATATATATATATATATATATTTGTTCTAATTTGCTACTTTGTTCTGTGACTACATCCCGTAACCAAAAGAATCCCAGGTCACAAATGGGTTTACTCATTGAGTTTGGTTATGTCAGATCACAGTCCATCATTTTGGGAGCTTAGCATAGAAAGTCAAGTTTGAATGAAATTAAGGCAAAAGCCATGACAAACGTTTTTGGGTTGGTCTCCTACTTAATCACTGTCTCATGCTCAGGTAGTTATCTTACGTGGGCCAAGCCCATTTTCTTAGGGTTATTGCATCTCTCAGTGGAAGAGCCTTCCCACACCAATCATCTGTCAACACAATCTCTCACAGATATAGCAGCCAGCTTCTCTGTTGAGGGCATGCCCTTAATTGAGGCTCCCTCAGATGACTGTAGGCTTTGAAATGTTGACAACTGAAGCTAATAAGGACAAAGATACAACAATATATGAAAAAGTAAGAGGGAACAAGTCAGGAGCCTGACACAGAGGACCCATGAAAAGCTCTGCCCTGCAGACTATCAATGTAGATGCTGAGACTTATGGGCAACCTTTGGGCAGAGTGCATGGAATCTTAGGAAAGAAGTGGGAAACAGTAAGATCTGGAGAGGACAGGAACTCCACAAGGAGAGCAACAGAACCAAAATACCTTAGCACAGGGGACTTTCCTGAGACTGATATTCCAACCAAGGACTATGCATGGAGAAAACCTAAGACCCCTGCACAGATGTAGCCCATGGCAGTTCAGTATCCAAGTGGGTTCCATTTGAATAGGAACAGGGACTGTCTCTGACATGAACTGATTGGCCTGCTCTTTAATTACCTCCCCCTGAGGGGGAAGCAGCATTACCAAGCCACAGAAGAAGACAACGCAGCCATTCCTGATAAGACCTAATTGACTAGGATCAGAAAGAAGGAAAAGAAATCCTCCCCTATCAGTGGACTTGGGGAGGGGCATGCATGCAGAAGGTGGAGGAAGGGAGGGATTGGGATGGGAGAAGGGAGAGAATCACAGGGGGGATACAAAGTGAATAAAGTGTAATTAATAAAGAAAAAATATAAAAAAACAAAAATATTGTGTTAATTCTATCAGTCACTTAAGTAGTAAAAACCGATACATTGACGATTGCAAGAATTTGAAAACACAGATATACCAAGGAATGAGGAGAGGGAAGCCTTTAAGATCAAGAAGAGAAAAGTAAAACTGTTTCTCTAAATCAAGTCCCCAAATCAACAGAAACTCAAGGAATTATAGCATAATATAATAAATTTTCAGAAGGCAAAAATATGTGAAGGTCTATTCCTTTCAAGAGAAAAAATTAATATAATATAATATAATATAATATAAATAAACAAATCACACAATATACATAGCACCCCTGTCAAAAGGAAACTCAAAGATAGGCCTATAAATATAACATAGTCCTATAAGCAAATACAATAGGATTATAGTCAAAATCAAAATCAAAGACATCACTGGCCATTACTCAACTTGTGCAATCTGGTTATTTCCTTTGGCAACAATAAAAAATGTATTGGAGGTGGAGGGCTATTCCAATTGAAGAGATTCCATTAAAGCATACAAATGTTTCAACATTAGAATAAAATAATTTTGACTACTAAAATTATCTCCTACTCTTATGATAAAGAAAGGGATATCTGTTATGATCATTTGGGAACCATATTATTTTCTGTGATTGATGATTAAATATATGTCTGCACCAGTGTCAGAAAACGTAAACTTTTAAATGTCAAGTAGAAGAAAGCAGATTTTTATAGCAACAGTGTGCTTGTATTATATACTTAAACACCTCCTTTTGCACCAATTGCTGTAATGACCAATATCATCTTCATCATCTTCATGATGTTTGTTTGTTTAAAGATTTTTTTGTGTGTATCTTTCAGCTATGTTTGTATATTCAGGATGTGCTGTGGTATGTGATATGAATAAATTCCATAAGGAAATCCAGGCAAAACATAATCACACTATTGGAGGAAACCAATAAATTCCTTAAATAAAGCCAACAAACATTTGAGGGATGTGAGGCTTTGCTGGATTAGGGTAAACTCTGACATCTTTGGATAGCCATTTATTTGCACTCAGTCTATGAAGGTGAACTCTGTTTTCTCAAGGAAGGGCCTAAAAATCCACTCCCTGATATGTTTGACCCCAGGTCTGGTAAAGAGCCTCAGGGCAGATTATTAGCCAAACCCTTTCCTGATAAGAAAACTGCTCCAACAAGCATCTCTAAATTCCTAGAAATGCATCACCCTGCTTAGGATCTTATTCTTCAGCAGTGACTTTCAACTGTACTCAGAGATTTTCCCCCTACAAATAGGATAATTAAGTACTGTGTTCTCCTTCTTGCAATAGGACCATGATACTGCATGGAAAATGAATATACATTTTCATGCATACATAAGCCAAGTATCCTTGACCCCTAGACCATAGTAAATCAAACATTCATCCTCAAAATCCTTCTCTTTGCCCAAGGTTTATAAATCCCTGACTTCAAATAAACATGCTGGGTGTGAATTCATGTGGTTGGTTGTATGCCACTTGATACCATCAGCCTTCCATCATGGCCCCTGAGAGTCATCATTTATCTCCCTTTGGGCCTGCTCAATGGCCCACTGGGCCTAGGACTCACTGGGTCTGTGTCTCACCAGGCCTGAGTCTTGGTTGCAACCAACCAGGCATGGACTTTCACCTGCACTTCTGAGGTGCTTAGCACAGCAGCTTAACCAAGAATGGTAACACTTTGGTATTGCCATAGGCTAGAACACCCGAATTTCCACTACCACTGGTGATCTCATTCTAGCTGTAACAGTCCATAGAAAATTCTTTTGATACTCCAGCCTAGTGAACATATCAGATTCAGAAGCCAGAAAAATATCAATTGAATTTTTGGCTTTTGCAAATGCTTATTTAAAATGCAAAAAGGTGATTAGACCTTTAAAAGCAAGATCAGCACCAAGAGAGGCATGGATTAGAAATACAATGGATATTTGATCTCAGGTTTATGATACTAACCTGATAGGAGAAGAACTTTCTAAGAATCTAAGTAAAGGAAAGGGGTCCAGCATGGCAGCAAACAGTGTGCAATGTTTCTGAGGGGAACAGGATCTAAAATTCTGAAATTTGTGAATGGAGGGGCTGCTGAAGCCAGAACATCCACATTGAGGTTTCCTGGGTGAGAGGGGAAAATCTGTGAGTTTGGAGAGTTTGTAGCCAGGTCACCCATGGACATCTCCAAGGATTGAGAGTGTCGAATATTCAACCCCCCCTGTACTTCCCCTTGCCCAAGCATGGGTCTCCCTGCTCAGCAGAGGTGGCAATAGTTGTCCCATGCATATGATGATATACATGAGTGATCCCATAATTTAACCAGAGAACTCCTTCAGCTGATAAACACTTTCAGCAAAAGGGCTGGATACAAAATTAACAAAAATTCTGTAGCCCTCCTATATATGAAAGACAAAAGGGCCAAGAAAGAAATTAGGGTAAAAACAACCTTCAAAATAGCCACTAATAACATAAAGCACCTTGGTGTGACTCTAACCAAACAACTGAAAGACCTGTTTAAAAAACAATTCAAGTTTCTGAAGGAAGTAATTGAAAAAACATATCAGAAGAAGAAAAGAGCTCCCATGCTCATGGATTGGTAGGATTAAAACAATGAAAATGGCCATCCTGCCAAAAGCAATCTACAGATCCAGTACAATTCCCATCACATACCCACACAATTCTTTACAGACCTTTAAAGAAAAAAAGTCAGTTTCATATAGAAAACAAAAAATCCAGAATTGCTAAAACAATCTGTACAACAACAGATCTTCTGGATCTCAAACTGTTCCACAGAGCAATAATAATAAAAAACTGCATGCTACTAGCATAGGTACATAATGGTGGATCAATGGAATCAAACAGAAGACTCAGAAATAAACCAACACAGCTACGGATACTTTATTTATTTTTTTGACAAAAAAACCAAAACCATACAATGGAAAAATGATAGAATCTTCAATAAATGGTGCTGGTCTAACTGGATGTCTACATGTAGAAAATGCAAATAGATCCATATTCATCACCCTGAACCAAATTAAAGCACAAGTGGATCAAAGATCTCAACATAAAACCAGATACACCAAATCTGTTAGAAGAAAAAGTGGGGAAGAGCTTTGAACTCATTAGCACAGGAGACAACTTCCTGAAAAGAACACCAACAGCACAGGCTCTAAAATCAACATTCAATAAATAGGACCTCATGAAACTGAAAATCTTCTGTAAAGCAGAAGACTGTCATCAGATCAAAACAACATCCTACAGACTAGGAAAGTATCTTCTCCAACCCTAAATCTTACAGAGGAATATTGAATGGCAGAGAAACATTTAAAGCAATGCTCAAAGTCCTTAGTCATCAGGGAAATGCAAATCAAAACTACCCTGAGATTTACCTTACACCCATCAGAATGCCTAGGATAAAAAACTCAATTGACAACACATGCTGGTGTGGATGTGGAGAAAGGGGAACCCTCCTCCATTGTTGGTGTGAATATAAACTTGTACAACCACTTTGGAAATCAATCTGGCTCTTTCTCAGACAATTAGGAATAGTGCTTCCTCAAGATCCAGCTATACCACTCCTAGGCATATATCCAAATGATGCTCAAGTACATAACATGGAAATTTGCTCCACCATGTTCAAAGCAGCTTTATTCATAAAAGCCAGAAGCTGGAAACAACCCAGATGTCCCTCAGTTGAGGAATGGATACAGAAATTGCACATTTACACAATGGAATACTACTTAGTAATTAAAAACAAGGAAATCATGAAATTTGCAGGCCATTGGTGGGATCTAGAAAAGATTATCCTGAGTGAGGTATCCCAGAAGCAGAAGGACACATATGGTGGATATTAGACATATAATATAGGATAATCATACTGAAATCTGTGTAGCTAAGGAAGAAGGAGGACCCTGGGTAAGATAATCAATCCTCACTCAGAAAGGCCAATGGGATGGACATCAGAAGAGGGAGAAAACAGGGAACAGGGCAGGATTCTACCACAGAGAGCCTCTGAAAGACTAAGGAATATGGAGACCACTGGACAAATAAAACTTTGGAAGAAAAAGGATAGATCACCTAAAGAAAATGTCCAAAGAAAAGGAGTAAACTGGCCAAGTGGTATCACCTACCTCCATGTTGTCTCTTCTGCCTTCTACAGACATAAGTGCAAATGATCTTTATGTGCTTGTTAAAGGAGAATTCAAAATCTCAATCTCATATCAGAAAAGCCACCTGGTAAGAAACAGAGGAAAACAGAAAAATAAGGGATGATTCTATTGTCATGAATCTCATAATCTTCTGGCAAGATGTGATTTCTGTACTTACCACAAACTTCAATAATCAAGAAGAATGTGTACAGTGTTTGTGAAAGAATGAAGGGGTGAGAGAAAAAGCCAAAAAATAAGCCTAAAATATAGCCAAGTTTACGTGAAAAGACCTAAGGAAACTCTAGCATGAAAAATGTGCACTGGACCAGAGATAACTTTTATTTTGTAATTAATACAAATTAAATAAACACAGATTTCACAACTGCTACAAGACAAACAGAAAGCGACACCTAAACTGTTATATTTCTGACACTCCAGCTACTACTAACCTCCTTTACAGAGAGTCCTTTTACTCTGGAAGTCTCTTGGAAAATGGAGGTGATCATAAAGCTGGGCTATGGCTTGCAGTCCCTCATGTCCCCTTGTGGGTTCAGGCACAGCCCAGCCCTTGCCGACACTCACACACAAAAAATGTTGGAGAATAATTTAGTATCTTTTTCTTGCTGCATGAATTATGTCATAAGATGTGGAATCTGCCCTATCCACTTACCTAAAACCAGGCACACCTGACAAAATTCTGCATCTCAGAAATTCCTTTTGTACCTCGAATTGAATTTCCCTAAATCACACCATTGTGACTAGTGGTAGTTGAAAGGTAAAAAACAACAACAACAACAAAACGTAATCAAGTATTGCTGAAAGATGACCACCACCACCTCTTTTCTTCTAGTTTCAAATGATTTGTAAAATTTGTTACACAAAACTGTATGTGGAATACAACGTTCATCATTTCTAGAAATGAGACCTTCAGTTTTCCAATTTGTCCACTGCAATACCAATGCCTGTGTATGCACACTAGGTAGTCAAATTATAAGCACCACAACTTTCTACTGCTCAGGTCACAAAATCCTCACTTCTCTGGTCAATAAACACTCAGGAAGGGTTGAAGGCTAAGGGTCTCTGCCGAGATCACCACATGGAGACCAACAGAACCACAGCCTGAACCACAGTCTGAACCACAGTCCATCTCTTTCAAAGCAGATCAGGCTGTGAGAGGTCAGCAGCCTTCTCTTCCTGGCCTGGGGAAAATGGCCCCACACTCAGCATGACATGGCCTCTGGTCTCACTCACAGCTCTTCAGAGCTACATCAGAGGAAAATCCCAGAACAAACCCATCAACTACCTCCCACTATTGTTCCTGACTGCTATGCCTGCCCAGAGTTCCTCATTAGCTTGAACAATAAAGCTGAGTCTCAGAAAAGTAGTAGCCCCTCTATCAGTGGATCAAAGGTCAAATGATGCAGATAACAGAGGCATTCTAGCTTTGCCCTAACCCCTATGGGTACACAGAGCCCTAGTTTTGTTCTAAAAGAATGAAAATCCCAATTATTCGATTTTAAAACATGCTAGCACAGAAAAGGCAAAGAGAGCACCCATCTGATTTTGCTACTCACCTTACCTCTAAGAGGAAGAAGCTCCAAAAGCTCACCAGTTCAGATGACAGCTCTGGGGGCGATAGGCGAAAGGAACCCAAGGCCAAAGGCTTCTAGCTCAAAGCTCAAAAAGCCCAAAATCTACAAAGCTAAAACTCCTTCCACTTTTACACTCTGTCTTAAATACATTTCAGCTGAAAGTTCCACTTACTCCTTAATCCCTGTTAGCTGGTTTCTTGCTTTACCTCTTGACCTAGAATTAACATTAATAAATCCTGTGCACAGAGAGCTTTTGAATTAAAGGCATGTTCTAGGGCTGATGGAACCATACCGTAATGACCTGTTTACAATAAATTTTAAGTTCTTGGAATTAAGGTTTGTATTAGGGCTCACCCACACCAAACAAAGCACGGGTTTTTACAGTTCACAATCTCAGGTATCACACTGGGATCAAATATCCTGCAACATCCTCATCTTCGAAATGTTTTAAAATACAATCTTCCACTTTTCCAGGGCACCTGCTCATCTTCCCAGATACAAGCCATTTATGTTGCACATTCTATTACACACTCAGTGTCCAGTGCAATCACCTCTACCTCATAGTTGGGAAGTCCTTCATCAAAACTTCAGTCAAAGCCAAAGAGTAACAACCATTAAAGAAACAAATGGCCATGGATTTGAGAGCAAGGAGTAGTTAATGAGAGCTCAATGAAAATGAGAAATAAAACAAAAAGGATATGGCTGTACCTAGAAATGTTGGAGTAAAAAGTTTATTATAGATAGACAAGAGAACATAGTCATACACAGGAAAATCTGGGACAGTTTAGAGTTGACATGACCCTGAGCTATGTGAGACGAGAGGAGAGAGGGAAGTGGAGAGCCAGAACAAAGGTCTAGAAGGATAAATGATAAATGAAAATGACCAGGTAACTAAAACGGTTAGAATACATAAGGAAGGACAGCTGGGAGGAGGGCAGCTCCACTCCTGGGCTAGAGATCTGTGTTTGACACCCATACCTTGTAACAGGTAAGGACTGAGGGATGCTGGGAGGACCTGACAGCAAGGTCTACTTTGCTTTGGTAAATAGGCTCCTCAACCATTCATCCCAGCATTTGAGACCTAAGAGTAGAGAGGAATGAGTAGGTTAAAACAATTTCATTATAATCTTAAAAATTATTTTTAAAAGTTGAAAATGGCCTTATGGTCCAATATTCTTCGAGGACTTCAGGTATATATTAGCGCACATCAATTGTTACTCACTTTTTCTCTCTGGTTTTGCAATTTCAAATGGGGGAAACATTCCTGTTAGGCAGTACCATACCAGTTTCTCCAGATCTTCTGTATTGTTTTAACTAGTTCAACTATCAAAATTTGTTTTCCAGAAACAATCTCAGCTCTTAATACATAGTCTTGATTTCATTGTGTATGAATCCCCTCAAACATCCAGTTTTCACTTTTACTGACTGTCTGAAATTGATTACCTGACTCATTACCATCTTTCCTCCTCCTCCTCCCTTTTTGTGTTGTAACCAGCTTCAAAGTAGGTCAGTGAATTCAATTCTCACACAAGTCCCATCTTCAAAAAACAAAAAAAAAACCAAACAAACAAAAAAACCCAGGAAAACCAGGGCTGTCAGTGGACACTCATTCACTGGTCTCTTTTACTTCACAGAGACCAGTCAGGGCCCACCTGAAAAGACTTGCAAGACTGTGTTCTAGGCACTGGGCAGTAGAGGTAGCATTCAGTGTTGAAATAAAGTGTAAACTATATAACAAGTGAAAAGCTGATCTACAGGAGACATTGCTTTAAACAAAACAAATATCAAAGTACTAGAGAAAAAGGAATGAAATTCTTCATGACTGGGGATTATCAGAGAATATTAACTAATAAGAGACTAGGAAAATGATGCATCAACAAAAGATTTAATTATACCAACAACTGACTTTTCTAAGTATTTATTTATTTATTATTATGTATACAATGTTCTACACGCATGCACACCTGTACACTGAAAGAGGGCACCATATCTCATTATAGATGGTTGTGAGCCACCATGTGCTTGGTGAGAATTGAACTCATGACTTCTGGAACAGCAGCCAGTGCTCTTAAGCTCTTAGTTGAAAAAAACACATAGGCATACAGACTTTGAAAAACACAGGCCATTCTGTGGTAGAGGGAAAGCCATTAATAAGATACTGTTTAATGTTGCCCCTGTGTCCAATATTAGCTGCTGAGACTGGTAACCTGACAGACATAGCTTTATCCACTAGCCTGTGTCTCAAATTTGAACTGACAGAACTATGTCAATGAGGATTGTACATACAGGCATAGGACAGTCCCTTAATTTGAAATTCAATATTCACTGGATCAAGCTACCTGACCCAAATTGTACCCCCACCAATCTGGTATGTTTTCATTCACATTCATAAATTAATAAATACACGTTGGAAAATTACAAATTAGAAACCTCATCCTGCCACATTTCTAGATAATCCTCGTGAGCAAACATGGATCCCGGGATCCTAATCTCTAACAGGCTGGTTAGCATACTACTTCTCTGTGGAGTGTTTTACAGGCAGTCTTCCCTCATCTAAATTCTAACTGGTGTCACTCATTTCTAAGCAATAGTAAATACTTTACATCATCAGTTCTAATCTTCTATATCACAGCTTAATATTGGAGTGCTCTCTGACACAGGACATACCATTTACAACCCCCATAAATTCCAAATGCATCATTAGAATTGAGAGAACCAGACCTGGCACCTCCAAAGGTAACCATGAATTAGGCCTAAAAATGGTTACCTAAAGGTCACCAAACTAGTGGCCCCTCCACAAGGTCACCACAAACTAGGTTATGGGTCACCAATTCCAGAAATAAGGTCATAAGATTCCCTACCCAAGGAACAGTCTGAGGATAACTACAAGAATGTGAAAGTATCTTATCTCAAGTTGGGATATTTGTGCTGAGCAGCCCACCAACCTTGTATTAGAACATTCCATGGCACAGAAATTAACTAACATTCCTGAGACCTATAGCTACCTCACTCAGTGTTAGTTATGTTAGCTAGCCAATCACTTTGTAAAATGTTTGCCCTCACTGAATGTCACCCAATCCTGTAACTGTTAAACTGGAACTTCCTGTTCCTTCTTCAGACTCCAATCAAAACCCTGCCATGCAACTTCTCAGGGCTTTCCTCTCTGGTCTGCTGTGTTGGTGATCATGGAGGGACTGGGGTTAAGCCCCTATAAAGCTCTCTGCTCTTGCATATGTCGTCCAGCTCCTGATGATCTTTGGGGACCCTAATATCTAGGCATAACATTTGGGTGCTCATATAGGATTCCCAAGAGCCCCAAGAACCACTGGCACATGAAGCTGAACACCAGCCTGTTAAGTGAGCACTCTGCCCATGTCTATTTGTCTGCATCTGCCTCTGTGTTTCCGTAGTTTCTGTTTTCAAGCCTTGAGGCAAAATCTGTAATCTATGTGGTCAGAAAGGTCAAAGCTGATGCTCTGGAGAGCTGTGAGCCACACGGGGCCTGGAAGACAGTCCATATCCCCCTTGAAGGGGCGCATCTGTAAAGAGAGTTGAACACCCAGTTTTCTGTGATCTCTGGATCTCAGAGGGCATGAATGTGCCCCTATCTGTAAAGGGTGGTAGATAACTCAGTTTCCTGTGATCTCTGGATCATTGGATAAGGACAAGGCAGCTAGTTCCTGCAGCACAGATTTGCTGATTTCCTACTTTCATTTTTTCCACTGCAGGAGTGGTGGGATCTGTTGTCTGGCTCTGTGTATTTTTCTACTGCACAAGCAGTGGGATCTGGCTGTTTTGTCTTTTTGTTTGACTGTCTTGTCTGTCACTGTCTGGTTTTTGTTATTGGGCCTGACTGAGGACATGGGACAGAATCCTTCTATCTCCCTAAATTCTATTATTTCCCATTTCAAGGAGCCTTGAGCCATGCTCCAAAGGCTAAGTGACAGTGGTAAGGAGGTGCCAAGGGATGTATGTGGTATGCAGAGCTCCAGGCTTGGCACCTCTGCCACTGGTCTCTGGTCTCTGGTCTGGCATAGCTTGGCTACTGCTCTGGGTCTCAGATCTGGTAAAGATCAACAGATACTGGAGTTGCTACTCCAGTCTCTGGTCTGGCTGAATGCTTGCCGTTCCAAACTCTGGTGTAGTTGGGTGGATCCTGATTTCAGGGCAGGCCACCACGAATGGAACAGGATAGAGGGCCCATAGAGAGACAGGCCACTGTTCTGAGTTTTGGTATTTTCTTCTTCCATTCTCTTTGCGTGCATTGTACCCAGTACATTTTTTTCTTGTGTTGTTCTTTTGTGGTTTTGTTTGCTTGTGATGGTCTCAGTGGGCCACTGACCAAACAGTTGTGCTCCACGGTGACTTTGCCTTCCCCACACACCCAGAACTACAAGCTGAGGCACCTCTGGTCTCCAGTGGGAGCACACATTTCCACATGCTTGGGTCAGAAGGCTTGGTTGGAGAGGGGTATGTATGCAGAAAATCCTGTTGCACTGGACCTCATTGTTTCCTTGCTTCCTCTCTGAGGAAAGTTGGTGACCTGAGGTTAGCTCTGACTTGGAACAATAATCGTCAAATATGCTCTTAGCCAAAACATATTGTGGTTATTACTGTTATTATTATTTGGTTAGGATCCCCTGTAGCCCAGCCTGGCCTGAAACTAAACAGCTATAAGATGACCTTGCATTCCTGATCCTTCTGCTCTGCCTCTTGACAACTTTCTTCCTTGCTCAGTGTGAATTTACAAACATTGCTCTTGAAAAGATGCAATTATGTGAAAGCATTGCCAAAGGGACCCCTGCTGTCAGAAGGGGAGGGGAGGAACATGTTCAAAAATTTCCTGGCATGAAAACAGAAAGGAAAAAAAAAACCCTGCTTAATTAAGTTCCACATTTTGTGTGTATGCCCAAGAATTCTTAAGTTCTGTTTATATGTACATCGTTACATCATATATATTCTCTAAAAGCTTGCTGAATAATGGTGTTTCAATGTCTTCCTCACATTTCAACTGAATTATTTTGGGGCCCTAAATCTAAACCTAATTCTTATTAATATTTGAAGGTTTTGCTTGTTTTGAATATATGGTTTTATTTTCTTAGTTAACAGTGTGTGCACAGTCCCTTACACCAGGGTCATCATACTTGGGTCTCTAGAAAAGTAATGATAAACAACAAACAGTACTAATAATGTTAGTGACTAAAATGAAAGTTACTGAGTTCATTGTACAACGATCTCAGATGCTCTTTTCAGACAGGACATTTTATGATGAAATTTTTTTTAATGAGGCACAAAATGGCTCTTAAGCTTAGGGCTGGTTTACAGCATGCTCTTGAAAACAAGGTTCAAAATGCATCCTGAAGTCATAACATCAAATGATTTACAGAAATGGACACAATCAGCTGTATAGATATGGTCTTCTGGGGATAAGTATGGCAGGATGCAAAACCCTGGACATTTTCTTATAAAACCTAATGAAAACATACATTCTTCCCAGAAAATGAATATTTTCATAAAACCAACTATGTATAAAGCAGGTATTCAGTGAATGTCAGGAGAGGGACCAGGTTAAAAACTAACACCAAATAAGTAGCACTGTTGCTGTATCTGGAATTTCTATCTTGTTTGGAAGGCAGATACAAGAAGACAGTTAATCCCTGTATTTAAGGCAGAGCATCTGCATAAAGAGAAGCAATGCTTTGCATCTCCTGTTCCTTTTCTTTCTCCTCCTCTTCTTCCTCCTTCTTTACCTTGTATATGTGAAGCAAATGTTCTACCTCTGAGCTGCATTCCTAGCTTCTGTGCAAAACAAGTAGATACAGATAGTCTTTGCATATGATAAAGCCAGATGCTAAATCTCACTAAAGCTTAAAGGAAGTAACTTGTTATGGGACAAATGAAAGAGAACACAGAGAAGGCAACAGGCATAGAGGAGGATGTCTTAGTAACAGCAGTAACAGAACAAGATAAAAAGACTTCAAGAGAAGTTTATTACAGTCGGCACAATGGCTGGCATTAATAAATAAAATGCTACATGCTCCCATCCTTTAGGTGGGAATTCTGTATTACTATCAGATTACGAAGACTTTGTTCAAGGCATTTACTACTTAAAAGGTTATTTGTCCTTCTACAGAGAGTTACTGTTTGTGAATTAGTTACCCAGTACTGTGCTAAGTCCTGAACACACAGAAAATGATTCATGAAAGCACCATTCTTTCTCTAAAAGCTTACAGCCTTGTGGGGTATTCCACCATAAACAAACCTATAGACCATGCAAAGAAATGTATACATGACTATAAAATCCACTATGAAACCTAAAGAAAAGCAAGAGGGATCTAACACCCCAGAAGGGATAAAGAACATACGTATTCAAAGGTCCAGAGTTGAGAGCATTTTAGTTCCATAGGGGAAATGAAAGAAAGTGAATTTGTTTGGAATATAAATGGGAAGAAAGTAATAATAATATTAACAACAACAATAATAATAGTAATTGCCAGAGCCCGCCAGTAGAGTTGAATTGTTCTTGAGTCTGGAGTGAGGACTGAAATTGATAAACCAACAGACAACACATGGGACCTTTCCCAGAGGCTCTAGTGGAAGCTAGATGCCTTGCTTTATATCAGACTCCTCTTAAGACAGAGTAAAAGCACTTTAGTATAATGAGTTAAATTCACAAGTAGGTGAAACAAGAGGTGTGATTTTGACAAGGTATCCTACATGCTGTCTCAAAGAAAAGAAGCTAGACTTGGAAATTCTTCACTAACTCCAGTGAAGGCCTTAAAAAGCAGTCTTTCTGCTGAGACTTAAATATCAAAGCAGCTGGTAAAACAGCAGTTCCCAACAAGAAATAACAAAGACTAAAGAGGAAGCTGAGGAGATGGTTTAGTGATGAAAAATACTTTCTGTGGGGCTGGAGAAATGGCTCAGATGTTAAGAGGACTGGCTGCTTTTTGTCATGCGTTCAATTCCCAACAATCACATGGTGGCTCACAACCATCTATAATGAAAATTGTTGCCCTCTTCTGGCATGCAGGTGTATATGAAAACACAACATTATATACATAATAAATCTTAGAACAAAGCAAAACATTCTCTACTTTTTTTGCAGAGTTCCTAGCATGTTCATGGTGGTTCACAATCTTCAGTAGCTCCTGTTACAGGGAATTTGATGCCATATGGCCTCCTGGGAAATAAGATACACATGTGGTACACTTCTATACATACAAGTAAAATAATCTTATCACTCATCTACACAAAAGATAAAAATACCCTCTCAAAAAAAAAAAGAGGTCAGCAGGTGTGGTGGCACACACTGGATCTCAGTGATTTTGAGGCCACCCTGGTCAACAGAGCTAGTCCAGTCAGGCAAAGCTACATAGAGAAATCCTGTCTTGAAAAGCAAAGCAAAATGACAACCAACCAACCAACCAAACAAACAAACAAAACAAAACAAAAAAGATCATAAAACAAGTGTGGTGACACATGCCTGTAAATGGAGCATCAGGAAGGTCAGGAATGAAGGACAACCTGGACTATATGAAACTCAGTCTCAAAAACAAAACAGCAGCAGCAACAACAAAACAACACAAGAATCTGAGTGCCTGAGATGCTTTGGGACATTAAAATTTTTATCTTAATTCCTGTCTCCATAGGAAGCTATTGAGGAGTGTAGTTCTTTGAATGAAAATGACCCCTACTATCTCATATGTTCGAAAATCTGGTCCCCCGTTAGTGGAACAATTTTGGAAACATTAGTAAGTGTGATCTGGTTGAAGAGTTGTGTCACTGTGGGTGGGCTTTGAAGTTTTAAAATCCCACACCATTCTCAATTAGCTCTTTGCCTCATACTTATAGATCAGGATGTAAGCTCTTAACCACTGTTTGCTCTGGTGCTCTGCCTGCCATTACTGTCTGCCACCATGGTCTCTGCCATGATATTCATGGACTTATCATCTGAAACTCTAAGTACCCAAACAACTGTTTCTTCTATAAGCTGCTTTGGTCATGATATCTTAGCATAGTGATAGAAAAATAACTAAGACAAGTGATTTGAAAATAGGATAGAATTTATTTGGTGTACACTTATCTCAAGGACCTTTTTGTTCTATAAAATTAATAGTAAGATTACAAAAATTTAAACATACACACACTTTTATGCACTGCCTGGGGATGGGTCCATGCGGTCTTGTTCTCAATTCCCAGCATAACTTAAAGGGGAAACTTACACAATGTTCTGAGCCCTTGATGTCCTGCAGATGAAGGAGGAGGATGTCCTCAAATTCCTTGCCACAGGAACCCAGTTATGTGGCACCAACCTTGACTTTCAGATGGAGCAATGCATCTACAAAAGGAAGAGTGATGGTATCTACATCATAAATCTGAAGAGGACCTATTGCTTTCGGCTCAGACTACTGTTGCCACTGAGAACCTTGCTGATGTCAGTGTCATCGCCTCCAGGAACACTGGTGAGCAAGCTGTGCTGAAGTTTGCCGCTGCCACTGTAGCCACTCCAATTGTTGCCCCCTTCACACCTGGGATCTTCACTAACCAGATGCAAGCAGCTTCAGGGAGCCATAGCTTCTAATGGTAACTGATCTCAGGGCTGAAACCAGCCCTTCCCAGAGGCTGCTTAGGTGAACCTGCCTACCATTGCTCAGTGCAAGACATATTCTCTGCACTATGTGGACATTGCCATCCACGTAACAAGGAAGTTCACTCAGTGGTGGATGCTGGCCAAGGAAGTACTCCTCATGCATGGCACTATCTCCTGTGAGCAGTCATGGGAGGTTATGCTTGGTCTTTACTTCTACATATACCCAGAGGAGACTGAGAAAGAATAGCAGGCTGCTGCTGAGAAGGCCATGACCAAGGAGGAATTCCAGGGTGAATGGACTGTGCCAGCTCCTGAGTTCACTGTCGCTCATCCCAAGGTGGCAGACTGGTCTGAGGGTATGCAGGTGCCCTCTGTACCCATGCAGAAGTTTCCTACTGAAGACTGGAGTGTCCAGCCAGACACTAAGGACTGGTGAACAGCTCCCACAGCATAGGCCACTGATTGGGTTGGAGCCACCCCTGAGTGGTCCTGAGCTCCTCTGCAGAAACCTGTGCAAACAGAAAAGGTGGAAGGAAAATAAAGTTCCTAAAAGCTGAAAATATGCACACACACACACACACACACACACTTTAGAAACAATAGTTTTGAGTGTTGGGTGTAATGGTACACTTCTGTAATCCTGGCTCTTAGGAGGTTGGGGCAGAAGGATGGTGAACTTGGGCTATGTAGTGAGATCATCTCAACAATAATGACAAGACTAGAACAACTAGAGATTGTTTTGAGGCTGGGGTATGTAGCTCAGTGGTAAATCATGTGCTAAGCATGCACAAGGTGGTTCTAGGTTTCATTGTTATCTCCAAAATAGCAAACAACCAAAGCAGAATATTGGGGCTGGAGAGATGACTTGGAGGCTAATAGAACTGGCTGTCCTTCCAGAGGACCTGAGTTCAATTCCTGGCAACCACATTGTGGTTCACAACCACCTATACAGGGATCTGATGCCCTCTTCTGGCATGCAGGTGTATATGCATGTAGAGAACTCATAGACATAAAAATCAAAATCAAAAAAAGAAAAAAAAATGGGCCGAAGAGATGGCTCAGAGGTTAAAAACACTAGCTACTTTTCTAAAGGTCCTGAGCTCAATTCCCAGCAACCACCCCCCCTCTCTACTCCAGCATGCACACAGACTGCACCAACAGAGTCAGCTTTGTGGAAACACACCCTGTTCAGGTACTAGGGATCTGCACTCAGAGGAGCCCACCTTTGTTCTAATGCTCTGCTAAAGCTTTTGAAATCTTTAACTTTTGAACAAGGGATCCTTCACTTTTGTTTTGCACTGGACTCTGCAAATTATGTAGCCAAGGCCTGTGTACCAAATATTCAATCTATATAAGAACAGCCTGCAAAGCCTCTCAGTAGCACTGTGACCACTGCAGTCCCAGATACTTCGAAAAAAAATGTCAAGACACAATGGCCTAAGACACAGTCTGTCAGCCATCTCTGGATTTCTCTTTCCTGCACTCCAAACATAGTTCAAACTGAAAATGTGTGCTTGGTACACTAACTTTTTTTTCTCAAAATAGGGCTTTTCTGTGTAGACCAGGCTGGCCCTGAACTCAGTGCGACCCACCTGCCTCAGCTTCTCTGAGTGTGGGCTCACAGGTGTGTGCCACTGCTCCAGGCTTACAGACTTAATTTTAAGACTGGGTCAATATCTTGCTTTTTGTCTTTAGGTTTTCTATATAAGGACTTGGAACATAGCTCAGTTGGTAAAGTGCTTGCCTTGCATCCATGAAACCTCGTGTTTTGTACACACCTGTAATCCCAATAAGGAGGTGCAGTCAGGGACATCAGAAGTTCAACATCATCTTAATGTGCTTGGAATTTTTGAGGCTAGCCTGAGATAAGTAAAACCTGATTTTCAAAAATAAGTTTTACATATAAAAAGCCATTTTTTTACACACATGGAACCAATGAAGAGGGAAAAGGGTAAGGAAGGTATTATAAACTATCAAGATGGGAAATGACAATGATGTGAGTGTGAAATGGACATGTGGGAAGTAGGAGCAACAGGACTGAAAGACAAATGTGGGCCTGAGTGAAAGGCCAGTATCGAGGGTAGCAGTCATTGAGATTTTTGCTTAGGCAACTTCGTGTTTTGAGATATGGCAGTCATCAGGGAAATTTCCACATCTCTCAGTCTCTTAAGTTATGGGTTGGGAGAAGAAATCTGAAGGAGCCCTGGTTGTGGCTGCAGGAAATATGATCAAATCCAACTCTCAGACTGCCTGCCTAAACTGTAGTGGCTAACCACAGCAAGCATTGGCAATGCCTGTACAGTGAAACCACTTACCCCACCACAGTCCACACGGGGAGTATCAGGCTGAGAAATCCCCCCACACTAGGAATCAGCTTCATCTTGTCTTGTAAGGCAAGAAAGGCTGTCTTCTCTCTTGCATAGCTTCATCACTTGAGGCTCCCAGCCCTCAGCAAAACAAATCTGGACTTGGATTGTTCTCTCCCTTGTTGGTGAAAGATGATGGTAGTTATCTTAGGGGGTGGAATGGCCTTTAGCCAGCCTCATCAATCAGGCTGTCCTGTCCAGGCTTATCAGTTTCAGCAGCCTGGCAGTTGTTAGGTGAGAAACCAAAGTATATCTTCAGTGGATGTTAATGTGTTCATGCATAGATAGAAACACACAGTACTTTTAGGCCTTTACCTTATGTCATGGGAAAACTTCATTTACAAAACAGCCATTTAAATGTCCACTAGTCTATCTAAGACCTTAATAGAATAAACATAGTCAAGAAGGTAGTGCTCAATTCTAGGTTTGGGAAACAACTTCGATAAAGAAAAAGAAAGAAATTAAAATAAACTTGCAAGTTGGGAATGTAGTTTAGTATTAGTAGGATGAACAATGATTACCTCAGGTTAATGTCAATATTTTCAAAGAGAATTTAAACAATATGCATTTAAAGAGTAAATGGGGGCTGGGGAGATGGCTTAGTGGTTAAGAGAACTTGATTCTCATCCAAAGAACTAAGTTCAGTTCCTAGCATCCATGCTGGATGCTCACAGTTGTCTCTCCCTCTAGATCTGGGGTCTCTGAAACTCTCTTTTGGTCATCACATGCACACACATACATACATACACACAAAGAGTTATACACACACAAAATATACATAGATCTTTTAAAAAAGGTAAAATGAGAACCCTATCATTACAAAGTCAACCCAAAATGGATCAAAGGCCAAAATATAAGAGCTATAAGTGTGCAAAGGTTACATAGTAGTGAACTTTCATGATGTTAAATTCAATAATTAATTTTTAAATATGACACAAAAATCATAGAAAACCAATAAAACTTTGGACTTCATCAAAGTAAAATACTTTTTTGAACCAAAGGGTAATATCAAGAAGATAACATGACAGTCTACAGAAAGAAAGTCTGCAGAGTTTTTATTTGACAGAAGTCTAGTTTTAGAATAACAAACACAACAAAAACAAACAGGGCTGGGCTAGGGGTATGGCTCAGTAGAACAGAGCTTGCCTAGCATGGGGGAAGCCAAGGGTTAGACACCTCAGCAGGGTGTGGTAAAGGTGTAGTTAGGCAGAGGACTAGAATAGATATTTCTTCAAGGAAGATTTAGAAATGGCAGTCATACAGAGGAAAATATGCTGAACACCATGAGTCATTAAAGAAATATAAATCAGGAGGACAGTAAGACATCTACTCAGCTAGGCCTGGTGGTTAATTCCATGCTGTTAACCTCAGTATTGGGGGTGAAAATTAGGCTGGAGGATCCAGAGTACAAGAGTAAACTAGGTCACAGGTTAGTTGGGTCTCTAGTGAGACCCTGTCTTAAGAGCAACAGCATAAGTTAATAATTCACACTTATTGGGCCAGGCAGTGGTGGCACATTCTTAATCCCAGCACTCACTCAGGAGTACAAGGCAGATAGATCTCTGAGTATGAGGCCAGCCTGGTCTACAGAGTGAGTTTTAGGACAGCCAGGGCTACACAGAGAAAAACCCCCCCTTTTTTTTAAACAAGCTAAAAAAGTAAAGCAAAACAACAAAACCCCAAACAAACAAACAAAAAGTAATCTATACCTCTTAAGATATCTATAATATTTTAAAAAAACAACCAAGGAAAGAACTGTTGACAAAGATATAAAGATAGAAATAAAGTTAGAATTCTTGTTCAGTGTTGGTAGGTAAAATCATTACCATATGTAATTTACTACTGTCCATTAGTGCTACTCTTAAGGATATACCAAGAGAATTGCAAACTGGTACTCAGGCACTTTTTTGTTCTTTTAAGATTTATTCATTTTATGTATGTGAGTGCTCTATCTGTATGTACACTTGCATGCCAGAAGAGGGCATCAAATCCCAGTACAGATGGTTATGAGCTACCATGTGGGTGCTGGGAATTGAACTCAGGACCTCTGAAAGAGCAACCAGTACTCTTAACCACTGAGATATCTCTTTAGCTCCACTCACATATTTTCTATACATGGTTATGGCGCTAGACAGAAACAATGCTCTATGCTCTAAATCACCAGTGGATAAGCAAGGCCTGATTTGTACATAGAGAAGAGGGTTATTCAACAGTAAGGAAGAATGCAGTACTGATGCTCTGATATAGTACAAGGCAGCACTAATGATAGAGCATGGATAAAACTAGGAAAAAAGCCAGGTGGTGGTGTGATGGCTCACACATTTAATCCCAGCACTCAGGGGGCTGAGGTAGGTAGATCTCTGTGAGTTCAAGGCCAGCCTTGTCTACAAAGAAAGTTCCAGGACATCCAAGGCTACACAGAGAAACCCTCGCTCAAAATATCAACCAACCAACCAACCCAAAAGCAAAAACCCAAAACCTAGGAAACAATATTCCAGACAAGATTAATTCAAGTTATAGGAAACAGGCAAACCCATAGAATCAGAAAGTGAGTGGTTATTGCCAGGGCCTAGAGAGAGAAATGGTAGTGTATATTTAATGGATTTTGGGTGGGTGATGAAAATGGTTTGAAACAAAAAAGACAGCTGTATTCGTTGTCCAATGGTGAGATATATTAAATGCCACTGCAGTGTATATTTACTTTTATGATATATACATTTATTCCAAGTATAAAAAGATTGTTTATTTTATGTGTATGGATTTTGCATGTCTCTGACATGAACTGACTGCCCTGCTCTTTGATCACCTCCCCTTTAGGTAGCAGCCTTACCAGGCCACAGAGGAAGACAGTGCAGCCAGTCCTTATGAGACCTGATAGACTAGGATCAGAATGAAGGGGAGGAAAACCACCCCTATCAGTGGACTGGCAGAGGGGCATGGGTGGAGAAGGGAGAGGGTGAGTGGGATTGGGAGAGGAGGAGGGAGGGAGCTACAGGGGGGATACAAAGTGAATAAATTGTAACTAATGAAAATTAAAAAAAATAAAAAAAGAAATAAAAAATAAACTCAATCGACTAGGATAATCTCTAGACTGGACAAAGAACCCCATGAATTTATCTGATTGCACTTTTGCAATAGAGCAACTTGGAAGTTAATACCTGTTTCGGCTACCAGAGCTTTGAAACAAAAAAGCAGTGAAATTCAGGTGAGCAGGGCTCCCTGGGAAGCGACAGGACCATTTCAGGAGGCTCCCTGGGATGCCCTGTTCTTAGGTGGAACCCAACTCTCTTGGGCACTCAGAGGAAAGCCCAAGGTGAACGCTCCCAGCCCAGGAATCCCAGAAACCATAGGTGTCTCTGAAGATTGCGCAAGTCTTTTCCTCCCCCGCCAGCTCGGTGGCATGTTTCTAAAATCCCAATCTGCACAACATAAACAGAAAACATTCAGCCAGAAAGCCTCGGTGGTGCAAATTAAAAGCTTCCAGCAGAGGGCGGGAGAATCTTTGCTGCGCGGCCAGTGGCAAGCAGGCAGCAGAGAAGAGCAAGCTTTCCAGTGACCTCACGACCCTCCATGCCCTTCTCCCCCCACTGCAAAAGGGAGAGAGAAGGCGGAAGGAAAGACCCCTGATAGAGGAAAATAAAGAATAGGGGAGGGGGGCGTTGAGGCAGAGGGCGGCCTCTAAGAGCTCCCCCTCGGAGCAGCCGCCCACTTCCTGAGCCGAGGGTCCAAGCCGCCTCGGGGGAACCCGAAGGCCGAGCCCTCGCAGATGGGGCGGGGGAGGGGCTTGCACGAGGCCCAGCGCAGGCGCAGTGCGCGCCTCCATTGTCAAGCGTGACGTAAGCGCCATTGCTATGGCAACAGCCGCCAAAGGGAAAAGGAAAATCCCTTTGGGTTGCAGCGGCGGCGGCGGCGGCGGCGAGGGTTGGCGACTGGAACCCGCTTCCCAGGCACGATGGCGGCGGTCGTGGCTTGGCTAGTGGACTACTTCATCGTGGAAGGCTGAGACCAGGAGAAGCCAGGTAAGGGTGTGGGGCAAGCGCCGTCCCGGGCTCCGCCTCCGCCTGACCCGGGCTCCGCCTCCGTCCCCTTGGCCTCCGCCTCCGCCCCAGGCTCAGCCTCTGCACACACTAGGCTCCGCCTCTGCTCTCCCAAACTCCGCTTCCCTCATCCGCCGGGCTCCGCCTTCACTTCACAGGGCTCCGCCTCCCTCCGCTTCCGGGCCTCTCCCCGTCTGTACCCCGAGTTCGCTTTCGTTCCCGGGCTCCGCCCCCCCTCCGCTAGGCTCCGCCTCTGCTACCACGGGCTCTGTCTCCCTCCTCCGCCGGACTCCTCCCCTGACCCTCCCTGGCTCCGCCTCCGCCCCTCGGGCTCCGCCTCCGCCTACAGGCTCCTCCCCCGCTCTGCTTCTGGGCTCCGCCTCCGCCCCCAGCAGCCATCCAGTGGGCTAGGCAGTGCTGGGCCTGGCATCGCGGCTGGGAGGCTGAGAGGAGAGAGGGTTTGTTCCCAAGGTGGAGGAGCCTGTTGGCCCTCGCGGAGCAGGCGATGTGTGTGAGGGACGCGCTAGACGGCAGTTGCGAGGCAAGGCAGGGCTGTGCAGCTGGGGGCTGGAGGGCTGGGCGGGTCGGGAGAGCCTGTCTGAGTTCTGCCAAGAGCTTTTGTGGAGGATGCTGGTACCTGGGACCGCGCCCTCTTGCTGCCAGGGTTGGGAGGGCGGGAGTACACTCTGAGGAGTTTCTAGGATACCCTTGTGCTCTGCATCCTGAGGAAGAGTGATGCTGGGGCCAGTCCTCCAGGAATGGAAGTGCAGAGTCCGGTGCTGCCTCCTGCCTGCCCTAGGGGAGCTTGGACATCCCAGTCGAATGAATGCCTTAAAAATGTACTTAAAAAGGCTACAGGATCCGTGCACATTTCTAGGAATATTGTTTCAGGACGTATGTGCCAGCATTCCAGAATGAAATGACTCTTCTTAAGTAAAGACAGCCACTGCAGGTGCTCTCTCTCATTTAGATTTCACGTGATTTAATTGTTCTCTTTATTCATCAGAGAATTCTTCATAAGGAACAGTTTGGCAGATACACTGCTGTTTATACTTTGATGGACTTGTACAACCAGGAGTTTACAGGGTTCATGCGGGCTTATTTTTCTATTTGTATTTCTTTGGGTTGCTATGTGTAGATAATCAGGATATAATAACAAGGTTACTGTAGAGCTGGGAAAGCTCTTTTATTTCAGGTTTATTCCAGTTTTACACTTGCAAGGAATTTTAGCTACCAGCCCTGCAGCCCCTTGTCTCAGGAGGTGCTTGGTTGTGTTTGGATGATTGTTAGTCGTTGGTAGCACTAGTGTACTAATGTTCTACTCATCTCTTTTTTATTATTTATTCATCCCTAAGAAATTGTTTAAGAGCAGGGACCCTTCACATTTTTTTCTCACTATTATCTAATTGAGGTCATTTAAGAGAATCACTTGCAGGTCGGTAGGATGGCTTGCTGGGCAAGCCTGGAAACCTGAGTTTGATCCCTGAATTCCTGAAAAGGTGGAAGGAAAAAATGATTGCACAGAGTTGTCATCTGACCTTCCCATATGTTCACTGATATTCATCCTTTACCCACATCATGAACACTCCCCCCACACACATACACAATAACAAAAGAAGACTGTGGGCTGTATTTAGAGAATCTTCTTGCTGCTCCAAAATGTCATGTCATTTCACTTTTCAGTCTCTTACAGACATAGTCTTACCCAGACTGCCAGTGTGGAGAATCAGCTTTGTTTTTAATCTTGTTCAGTTTTCAGTTACATTGTTCTCCTTACAACAATTTTATTTAGTTTGTTTTTTTGACACAAATTCTCTCTACAGAGACCTGGTTGTCCTGGGCTTCCCTATGTAGACCAGGCTGGCCTTGAACTTACAGAGATCTGCCTTCCTCTGCCTCCCAAGTGCTGGAGTTAAAGACCACACACAACTTCCCCACAACAATTTTGAAACAATAACAAACTTGAAGATAGTTCCAAGTATGTACAGTTAATTGTTGTTTTACTTTGCACATTTTGAAAGGAAGCTGCTGACCTTATGCCCTGTCACTCAGAATGGTCTAGTGTTGATTTTATACAAACAAGAACTTTGTCTTACATAATGACAGTTCAGTTATCAAATTTGGTAATTCACACTGACACAGTATTACATTTAATTTGGGTTGTGTTGACTATGTTATTACTCACAAAGTTGTCGAGGAAGTGGGTACATTTAAGTATTGCATTGTTTCCTTATCTTTTTAGTCTCTTTCAATATGGAATAGTTCTGTCATCTTTTTCATAATCCTGTCACTTGTGATGACTGTGGGTCAGTTATATTTTTTCTTCATTAATTTATTTAATTTGTTCATTTTACATCTCACAACCCCACTCCCTCCTCTCCTCCCAGTCCTGCCATCATCCCACTCACCCATATTCCCTAGATAGCCCCCAACCAACCCACCCTGGCATATCAAGTTACATCAGTATTAAGTACCTCCTCTTTCACTGAGGCAAGACAAGGCAGCCCTGCAAGGAAAATGGGATCCAGAGGGAAGCAACAGAGATAGGAGCCCAAGTCAGAGACAGCCCCTGCTCTAGTTGTTAGGGGACCCACTTGAGGACAAACAGCCCATCAATTTCATATGTGGAGGGATCCTAGGACTAGTCCAGGCATGTACTCTTATTGGTTCTTCAGTCTCTATGAGTCCCTATGGTCCCAGGTGAGCTGGCTATGTAAGTCTTGTGGTGTACTACCCCCTCCCAGC